>NW_008238664.1:9412443-9464908 GCF_000691975.1 Corvus brachyrhynchos
CTAGAAATAATGGAAATTTCTAATTCTTAATAGGACAACAGATCAACAGAACATGAACCCAGAAGCTGGGAAGTGTTACAATCTCCCTCGCCTCCCAGCACAGCCTTGTGCTGAGGGCTTCGGCTTTAGCTGGCTCCAGAGCAACTGCTGGAGTGGTGCTTGAAGCATCCTGCCAAGGCAATGCCACACAGCCAGGACTAGAGTACTATCAGTAATGAGATGACTTTGGGCCATGTTACCCTTAAATGAAAAGGGATGCTGCTCCTACTGTTGGCAGCAGAGGACCTGAACAATCACATTTTTAATTGTCCTCACTGTGCTGCTATTTAAAGATATAAGGAGACAAATTTCCAATCTGTCTTCGCTGACCCCGAGACCCTTCCTATTCCAGGTTCACTTTGGTGCGCCTGCCTTAGGTCAGATGAACACAGAAGTCTCTACCTCTCTGTGACCTAACTGCTCACACAATTTAATTTGTGGATTTGTACTGGCAGAATAAGAGGTCAGCTCCTGAAAACCCAGCTTTAATGTGTCCTGTTGACAGCTTCTCAGATACTGCCTATCTGCTAGCCACAAGACAGTGCCTGTATTTTCTCCTCATAACAGTAACAAACCTCCCTTCATTCTCCAACCTGTCATCTTTTTGCCCTGTGAATTTCCAATAACATCCTGAAAAAAAAAACCAGCAGAGGCTGAATGAAAGAGCTGAGAAAATACTGCAACCAATGCTCCTGCATAATCCTCTAAACCATGGCATATATTAATATAAATCTATAATGAGAGCAAATCCCTGGAACAAAACAGGACAGGTTTTCCCTTGTCTATTTGTTTGGGTTTCTCTTTGTCACTCCATGTATGTTAATATAAAAGACTGTAAGCAGAGGTACACATCCAATGCATTACGCTCAGCTAATGCATGCCTATGAGGCATTCCAGCTGCTCCTTCAACCTGAGCTGTTTTGTAATGCATGTGAACCTTGTTTGAGCTGGCATGATATAGTATCTGGAAGAGCAATTTAATGCAATCTCTCATCTATTTCACTGATTGCAACCATTTAGTGCAATCTTAAAGAAAGATGATTAGAACTCTCTGGTTCTTAATGCTTAATTTATTTACATTCATGTCAGCTAGAGAGCCATTTCATTCATCTCCTAAATGATAGCATAAAATCATTGAAAAATGATGTGCAATAAACATTATTATTACACTGCTGTCCTCACTAGCAGATAACAACTGCTGTCATTCGTAACAGTGATTGACCTATATGGCACTGGTCTTTAAATTCTAGCCATAATAAAACACATTACATGCATAACCATTCTGTATTGATGCCTGGCACAATAACAGGTTTTTAGTTAAAATAAAATTCAAGCACTACTGGCATTTCTGTGCAAGTAGGTCGAAACACAGCCACGCTTTGAAAGGAAAAAAGATGCGACACATAAATGTCATATTAGCTGAAAAGAAAGGGTGAATTTTTGGAACCAGGATTGCATCCTAATTGGCATTTCTGGTGTTGTTGCCTGGTGCAGAGGCATTCATATTAGGGTGAACAAATGCCACATTTGCATTTCCGGTAAGTGATAACATTTTTCATGTTTCTCATGCAACTCTTGCTTAAAAAAGCATACCTGAGAAGTTATCTAAATTAGTCTCCCAGGAGAAATTACTATCTCATTCTCATTGGCAGAATTGGGATTTTTTTTTAATAATAATAGCCTTTATTCAAGGTAAAGAACCCTGCCAGCAACATTTGGAGGTATTAAAATTAGAGCAATATCAAAAGTTAAATTGCCTGCAAAATATAGCTTCTAACAAAGCAGAAAACAACAGCCTGCGCCATCAAACACTAAGTATTTAACTAAGTTTCCAGTAAATGAAGATATTCATGAGTATAAACTTTAGTTTTTTAATAACATAATACAGCTCTTTTGTGATTGCAATGCTATCAGGTGCAATTTCTTTTATTTGACAAAAATCAGTATTTGTCATGTTATTACTTCTTTCAAATGCACTGTACTATTAGGAAAGAAGGTATCCATTTTCCTTGGTGAAATCAAGTTACCGAATAATTGAAAGTTGCTCTTCATTCCAGCTGTTCAATGTGGCTTCTAAGTTTCCAGTAAAAAAATTGGAAGTAAAAATAAGTTACTCCTGTATACTCCTGTATAATCCTGTATAATGTTACTCTGTATATAAAAGAAAATACATAAATAAATTAATTATCATGTTTTAATTATACTCCCTCCCAGACATGACACTGATTAGACCTATCAAGTTCCTCTAACAAGGAGCCTGGCATTAAAAAGCAGCTCTCCTCCAGGAAAAGACTATGTGAAATAGGCACTTTCTACTTACACCAATTAAAAAACTTGTTACTTTTCAAATTTACAATATTGAAAGAGACATACATACAGACAGAGGGAGGGATGGATGGATGGATGGATGGATGGATGGACAGTTTTCTCCACATCACACTACCTTGCCATCTGAATTGCTAGCTAAATTCCAGCCTGTCACACATGAGCAAACTCTGGATAGTCAGTGAGGTGGCCCAGGTGCCACTGTATTTTACTCGTAAAACTGGTATTACCTGGAAAAACTGAGCCTAACTCTGGCTATAGGCTGCACTTCCACAGCTGAAAAGCAAAGGAACAACCCATTACATTTGATGGAGGCTGAAAATATTGCACACAAAATTAGTCAAGTGTAATTAAAAAAAACCCTCAGGAACAGAACTTAAAGTCCTTTATCAGAGAATTTCTACAATATGGATATGTGAGAATTCACAAAGAATTAACTAAATGAGGGTTAGGAAGTAGTTCCCACCACTGTTTTGCACTATGGCTATAATTAATTATTTTATCTTTATGCTTGACAATATTATTTCTGTATACTTATACACACACACACACTTTTGTGGCAGAAGGGGATAAGGGGAAGTGTTCAGAGAGAAAGTTGATGAGCTTGCAGATTGAGGTGGTGGTCACGTGAGCACAACCACAGGGATCTCTCAGCACCAGTCTCAGCCCAGTGGAGTGATGGATTTCTGGGGGTACAGAGCCTGTGAGTGCCTAAATGCCCACTCCCATGCAGGAAGGGGAATGATCTTATAAAGCTGTACTCTTTGCTCCTCAGTAACCAAAATCCCATACTCCCTGTATAATGCCATTTCTGTGACATAACTCTTTAACAATCAGGATCAATAAATAGCGATAGTTACTTATGAAACTGAAAAAAAATTACTCAAAACCTCTAACAACCTACTCCAGACAATGGAGCTTCAGTCCAGACTCAAAAGTTGTACAAATGGTATTGACTTCTCCCTTATAAATTTTCTGGTGTCTCTTACCAAGTTTAATGGCTTCCTTTTAAAATTCTGGGTCTTCTGTCCTCAAGGAAGCCCTTCTTGGGACTACTGGGATAGGAGGTTTAGAGCAAAGGTGGTTCAGGACTTGGTGTACCCACTTCTCTTTGCAAAGCACAGAAGAAAACCTCATCTGGTACCAACAGGGGGGTTCTGGCACCTTTCAGTATTCATGCCTGACTTAACATTGCATCAGCTGAAAGAGAACAAAACAAGAAAAGTTTCTCTGATGTCCTCTCAGCGTACCTAATTGATATGTGGTAGCCTGAGTGCCTGAGGGCATCAGCTCTGGAGTTATCTTTGGGTTTTAAGTCTCAAAGGATTCTTTAAAACCCAGCAAATTATTGCTCAAAATATCCGGGCCTTCAATGATCCTCTTTGTGGAGTAGACCCACCCTGCCACTGCACAAGGAAAACTTGTTTTCTATTGAAAGTAAAGGTTCATCTGTTTCAAGTGAATTTAGAACAACTTTCATTGCCTTTGAATTAGATTTAGAGTGGTTTCCCCTCTTTCCTCCATTTTGCCAGCAGAAAGCAGAGAGAACATCTACTCCAGCTGTGCTGTCTCTCCATCATGGTGTACACATCATCACCAAGAACAGCTTTCAATAGCTGAATAGCAGTCCTAAACTGGAGAAACTAAAAAAATTCCCTGGTTTCCAATGATCCAGCTAGGCTACAATAGACTATCAGCTCCAGCTGTGCTTGTTTGTACTTCATCATACCTCCACACTGCAGGAATGGATTCAAAAGCACTGGGACCAGCACTGTGCAGATCACCAAGACTTTCTATTAATGCTTTGTGATCACTACTACCCCGAGTACTAACTACCCTGATTACTACAACTGTAAAGGGGGCTTTCTGATAAAAGCAGGTTTTGGTGCCAGGTTAATAAATTCAAATTACATATCAGAGGTGAGGGAGCAGTGGAGGGAGCCATTAGACAACCAAGTTGCTCTGAACTGGCAAATTCCAAACCAGGGATGCACAACTGTGTCAGCCAAGCAGGAAGTGTCTCTGCCTCCAGTCTACCGCAAGTGGCATTCATTCATTCATCCCTTCAGTTCCTATCCCACCCTTCCTGACTACTTAGGCTATGGGCACATGAATACATTGACTTTTGCAAGCTATCTTGATTTTAAAAAGATGTAAATGACAACACAACTCCTAAAAGCATTGCAGGCTTACCTGAAGAGCAGAAAAAACACAGTGGGTGAGTTGAGGCAAATCACGTCACATTTCCAGTCACTTACTTGCACAGTGTAATTTGCTGCAGGTTTATGACTTCTATGTCAGCTCCTTGCTCAGGGGTGCCTAGTCTTACAAAGCCTGAGCTAGTCACACAGCAAGATTTAATGCCGATAACTCTGCCTCCCAAATCCTTGTGATGTGTGTGCTGTGGATAGCAAAGGATGGAGCAGGGAAAAGGCAGCAGCTACTCTCTTAAGCTCTTTTTGAAGCTTCTGGTATTTCATGGCTATCCGAGTGCCAATTAGGACTCTGATTTAAAGTTTCAGCAGTCCCCCAGGACAATAGCAGCCACAGCAGAAAGTAAATACTTGAGTTTTCCTTTGCCTTACACTGATCAAGGGAACACTGATGCCAATACATTTTCTCATTTCTCTGTTACTATTATTTGCAACCAAGAAATAACTTCTAGAGAGAATCAGGCAGAATGGTGAATTGGGCCCAGTATGTTTCATGCTCAGGAAACAAATGAAATTGCTGTATTGTGCCAACCAAAACAAGGCTGCAAGAGTCAACCTACACAGATAATTCCTTTTATCCTGTACAATAATTCCTCCACTGTACACATAAGCAGAGAAGTCCCTCTTCTTACCAAATTGGCTTTCATTCTCCATGCTTTATAAATTATTGAGAAGAGCAGGCAAATTATGGGCCTGGAAGTGTACATGGTTCTGTTTTGTACAAAGCGTTGTGACCTTTTTCTGCTCTCCAATAACCAAAAAGTGTCTTGCTTTTAAAAGTTCAAACTTGTCATGTTGTTAATCCTGGAAGATGACAAGTGCACACCATACATTTGAAAGATAATGGTTGGAAAATAAGAATGATATTAACATTCAAATTGATTAACCTTTGCAGGGATGTTGTATTATACTGGCAGAAGATAGGCTGAATATCAACAATACTACTTCAGGTGTCTAGTTGAAGCTGTCTGATTCACCACAGACATCCATTTATTCCCTCTGGCTCAGGCCTAAATTTGCCCCTTATGGCAACTGCTGCCTCCTCCACTGTTTCCTTTAACCTGTTTTAAGGCATGACCTTTCAAACCACTACTATCCAAGCAATGGTGCCAAGGATGGAAGACCAGGGTAGTAGAAAAATTTTGACAATCTGTCTAGGTGATCTACAGTTTTCACTCCTGGCTGGCATTTGTTGGAGCATCCTACAGGTATAGTCTCACCTCAGGTGGGGGTGCCAGGGCTCAGCCCAGACACCTTCCCAGTGCACCTTTGCTGTGGCATCAGCCAGCACTGGGCATAACAGCCATGCAATGCTACTGGCCACTGCTCCCTTTGGAAGACCTGAAATCAGCTTTTTGAGTGTTCATTTGGCCCTTTAATCCAAAATCAGCTAGCTCAGCTTCAAGGCAATTTTGTCAGTCTCACTTCTCCAGTAAGCAAGGAAACAACAAGCCTGCTTGAAGCTACTCCCCAGTCAGGCACAGAGTCCAGCTGGAAGCAGCAAAGCCTTCCTCATGCCAAACTAGAGGGTCAAAATGGTCAAATATGCTAGTGAAGACATTTGTAAAGGTTCTAAGATTTCTGAAATTCATCACAAAACTAATAATAGTATTTTCATATCTGCCATTCAGTTTGGGCACCAGAATTTGGATTGTTGTGAGTTTTAATTTTTTTTCTTTAAGAAAAATCTCTTCTTTTAGAGAGAACTATATCTCCTTTCTTTCAAAATCAGCAACCAGGAGTGTAAAATGAAGAATGAGAAACCTCAGCTGCCTGAGAAAGACAATGAAGGCAGCTACACATAGTAGCTTTTCCTCCTTTCCTATTCTGAGTCCAGGTTTAAGATTGGGCTCGCACTGCATTATGCAGCAGTATGAACCAAAGGAGCAAATGGCAACAATGAACACACCTTGGAAAGAGAAATAGGAATTAGGGAATGGGATCTGCCCTGGAGAAAAAGTGAAAACTGCACCAGTTTTATTGCTTTTGTATATCCTGAAAAGCGAACATTGCAGAATAGTTAGGTGGGCAATGATAGGCTACTTCATTTCATTGGAAAACAATCTGCTTCTCACAGACTTCACAAAAAGACAATCTCTACTTAAATCCAAAAATGTTTTACATCTAGGCTCATGCTGCTTACACTATCCTTGGAAAACAGAAAAATGATACCATTCTTTCCATTACCTAGAAAGAAGCAGTCAAGGAAATAAAACCCTGGCCAATAGGCATGCCTTAAAAAAAAAAAAAAGTTATATGCAGGAGAAACCTGGCTAGACTTAAAGGGTATTCAGCTTCCTACAGGCCAATTGCCTTCTCAGGCCATAAATTGTGAGAATGGGAACAACTAAAATCTGAAATTGCTTTTACAATTACTTCTTACTGTTTGTGGAACAGGTACATTTTCAAAGGTATTACCATTACGTGTCAAACTCTGATTAAAAAGATGAAACATAAGAGTTTTACTTATAAGTAGTACTAAATAACCTCTGGGTACTTTTTATTGCACAGATTGGAACTTAGAAGTTGTATTGTTAAAGCTGCTGTTATTAGCCAGAATAAATAAATATTTTAAAAATATTAACAAAACTATCTGTAAGCCACTAAAAGTGCATAGAATTCAGATCCTGTTTCTATTTAAATAAATAAACACTTTGCCCACTGCTTCTAGAGACACAGTTCAGTCTGGGAACTCTGTAGGCAGCATCCGGTACAGGTCATCTTACTTTTCTGTATGTTGTTCACCACCAATCTCCACCCCACCATCCTGCTTTCAAGCCTCTAATGGGCCCCAAAACTTCAACAAAAAAGTTAGAGGATGAAGAGTACTTCTTTACCTTAGTGCGCTAAACACCAGGGTGAGAAAGGGAAAGCCTAAGGAACACTGTCCCCAATCCACAGCATTATCAGATTATAGAATTATAGAATATGCTGAGTTGGAAGGACCATTGATTCCAACTCCTCGTCCTGCACAGGACACCCCAAGATTCCCACCATGTGCCTGAGTGTGCTGTCCAATTGCTTCTTGAACTCTGTCAGGCTGGTTCTGTGACCATTTCCCTGGGGAGCCTGTTCCAGTGCTCTGGGTGAAAAATTTTTTTTCCAGATATCTAACCTAAACATCCTCTGATTCAGCTTCATGGCACTTCCTCTAAACCTGTTAAAAGAGTGAAGGGATGGGTACTTGCCCCTCCTATTCTGCTTTTGGGGTACCAGGCAACAAAAATCAGCTAGTGAACTACAATCAGCACTACATATCAGCTGCAAAACAAATCACCTTGTATTCCTTTGATAGTTCTCAGGGTACTTCCATTTTGTTAATTCTGCTCAAATTGCAGTAATGGTAGCTTAATTCCATGGTATTAGTATGCCAGTGTATTCACAATTCTTTAATAATTTAGGCACCATCTGACTGACCATCTTCTAAATTACTGTCTTCTGTGAAGGTCATCAATGCTTCTTTCATTTTATGAATATACAATAGGTTTTCCCCTGGGCTACCCTTTATTTTCTTGTACTTTTCTCTTTGTCCTGAATTTATATTCTATTTTTCACCCCTGCCCACTTCCCAATGATCCCATGCAATGCCCCCTTATAAATGTAAGAAGAATACCCATATATCCCTGGGCAGTGCCCTTTCATCTAACAGCAGCTTAAAGCAGCTAAGGGCCTACATACAAAAAAGAAACTGCACAGTGTTGCACCTAAACATCCTGTTACCTGGTGGTCTCTTTCCCCTAAAGAAAGGGAGAATAAGAAAAAAACAGCGTATTTACATAACTGAATTTCAATGCCTCCAAAGACCCCTCCTGTCTTTCCTTAGGCAGTGACAATTAAATGTTTGCCCATCCAAAACAAATGGAGGAAGTTACCACACACATCAATATCATCAAAAACTGAAACTTCCTTACTGGAGTTATTTCTCTTGCTTCTCTTCCTGTTTCTCTTCCTCCTTCCTATTCTTTCTCATGCTTTCAACAGGGCATCAAATCTCTTCTCCCTTCCTCTACCAAGACTGCAAAGTCCCATCCAAACCCCTAGCTGAAACATTACCTGTCCACATTGAGTCCACTGTTCCACGTTTTGCTGAAGTAACTACCAGGCATTTGGTAACCAAAGTACCTTTCCGCAGTGTGTGCTGCTTAATAAACAGCCCCAAAGAGTATTAAACTGGGATCCATAATGTACTCCTGAATGTTAACTCAGCTTGTAACATTCAGAGTGGAAACAGGTGGAATTCAGGTCTATTTCTTCCACGTGAATGCAAATTTGTCACTGAACACCCACCCAGAATTGCTGTGAACTGCAGGACAGCAATAGCTTTGCGCTAGAGACAAGGCTGGGCAGAAACTACTTGCTGCTCCCTCCCTGCTCCAGCTTACAAATAGTTGTCAACACATACAAACAGCTGGCTTCTTGCACAAAATCATCCACTGTTCTTCTGAAAGCATCACTGAGAGCAAAATACTGTGAGTGAATTCCTGCCTTCTGTGCATTATGTACAAATGCAGTGTATTATTACTATTGCCCTGCACACAGCTTGTTACGGAAAATGTGGAGCAAGAAAGGGGTCTGTAAGGCCTCCCTTTCATACCTGTAAGGCCACAGACTTCACTGCAGCTTCTTGACCCAGTCCAAGCACGTTCCCTGCCATGAACGACAATGCTAGAGCTCCCAGAATGACAGTATCTGCGTCATTCCCAAGGCATGAGGATCTGTCTTCCTCCTTTGTCACTGCTGGGCTGGAAGGAGACAGTTCTTGTTTTCAGCGGGTGGGAAACAAAACCTCATTTCTTAGGCTTGTATTAACACTACATATTAAAATGTCTCTTCAGTGGGCAGGACTTCCAGGGCTGTGTATCAGCAAGGTTATGAAAATAACTTCTCTGACAAACTTCTTTCCGGAATAAGAGCTACACAGAAGGTATCTTTTAACTTCAGTGACTTCCTGGATATTTTTTATTTATATAGTTATATATACATGAAATTACTGATATTTCTATGTAGCAACAGACACAGCTCACATATTTCTAACAAATGAGACTGCGTTACTAGATGTATACTGTGAATTGCCTGGAGATACTACCACAGAGCTGTGTGTTTTATCATGCAAGTTGAAAACGAAATTGTTTTGTTCCCTTGTTGACTGCAATACACAAGAAACTCTGTAAACTCCCCATTACAGCTGCCACATTTTGCATGTTCCCTAGTCAATTCAAAGAAATAAAATGGATTTTTGAAATCATTATAATCTGAAGCAACTGGAAAATAGGTGGGTGGAACTGGTGTAAAGATGGAGGAAGAAAAATGCACCAGGATACATATAACAAAAACACATATTCCTTGAAGTTTATTGCTTACGTGCCTTTTGATGGAGAGGGATGCAGCAGCTGAGACGAATGAGACAGTGTAAATCTTAAATCAGTTATGCTTGGTGTGCGGTGTAATGCCAAGATTTCAAATCTCCATTATTGGGTCCTGTACATCAGTTTTGACACCAGCTGTTCAAAAGCCACGGAATCACTAGTGCCCCAAATGTCAAAACACAGACAGTAAACATTACAGATGACAATTGCAAGGCTGGTTTAAGAAATTAAAATAAAATGTTGAGGAGCTCAGCAAAGTAGCCAGATCATCCAGCCAAAAAGCCTTTTCCCAGTCAAAAGAGTCTCTGTGAAAGAGAAAGTATTCCACCACCTTTTGCAACAGCTACCCAAAAGCAATATAAAATGAGACCAGTGTGGAGAATTTAAGGGTCCATATTTCCAGTTATCATATTTTTCTACATTCCATTATGAAGGGCAAATTCTTTTTTCAGACAGCTGAATATGTGAAGGAAACTTTTAAAGACACCACGGATATATCATCTCCGGGCATTCTAAAACCACACACAAATACATGACCTCCAGGAGTCATAAATTCACCTTAAACATCTGAGATGAAGACTTAGAGAAGTAGATGGCAGATTTGATTTCAACAGAGTATGGATTCCACTCTGTCAGATTTCCTAAAAAGCTTCAGGTTGATTTTATTTGCAGGTCAGGTTTCTAAGCCTGCAAGGTGCATTCAAGTTACATTTTCATTTTTTTCCCCTGTAGAAGAGCTAAAAAAAATTACTTAGATTTTTGAAGAACTGAAATTTTCATTAAAAAAATAAAATAAAGAGACACAGATCTGGAACTTTAAAATATACCCCAATTGAAACACAAAATGAGGCAACACTTGAGTAGTTCAGGGTGTTAAAATCCACCTAGTTAATAAACTTTAGCAGGAAGGAAGGGACTTGTATTGAAACCTGGGTTGGGTTTTGTTTGGCTTTCTGTTTGTTTTTTAATAATGGGTTCTAAAGTAACCAGGTAAAATAAAAAGCTGAAGTCTGATTTTAAGAAAAGTCATTTTGGGATATAGTAAATGAGCCTTGCTCCTGACGTGGTATGCACCAAGGTCTGGAGTTTTAAAAAGTCAGCAACACAATCTACTATTCATCTTACCAAGACAGGATTTCACATGGGGATAAATTCTCTTCTACCCTGAGAGGTAATTTTTTGCCAGCAACCACTATGAATAAAAGTTGAGCAGTGTTAAAAATAATAAAACCACATATATTACATCTAAAAATTGTCTGATACAGTGACAACCGGTATAGGATTTTCAAATTCAGACAACACAGGAATGAAACAGGCTCTAATACATTTTTGTTAGGAATGTAAATTCTATTCAGAAACACACAAGTAAAAGTCACTACAACCTACCAAAATGGAGGTTTTGTAGGCTGTTAAGAACCAAACAAACAGCTTTTCCCAAAAAAGCTCTGGAAAGGGGGGGGGGCGGGGGGGAAGAGAGAAGAAAAATAATTTAATTGGTCCACCCAAAACATTACTTGACTCAACAATTTAAAATGACCCACAGGACTACATGAAGGTAAAAAAGGCCCCCAGAATGTGCTCGCATTGGCTGTGAGATGCACTAGTAACTTGTAACATGCTGAATTGCTTCTCTTATCTGTTTCTCAGTTTCTGCTTTCCTATCTCCCAATAAATCTGATTAAATTGTGCTTGCTTAGTCAAGGGCAAAGGAAAGAGCAGATGGAACTGGCTAGGATTGAAAAACAAGGAAATGAAAAAGGCAAGAAGTAGAAGTTAGGTTATTTTTTTAAATCTTCTGTACCCTATGACACTTAACACCATGCAACTGAAAACAAAAAGGGTTTTGGAAAAGCTCAGAACAAATACTGTAAAACAAAGGAAAAAAATCCACTTCAGATAAAATATCTTTCTGAGCCTTGTGCCCAGATTACATTGCAATAACATAAGCAGAGGCAGAGGTTGATTTTCAAATTACCTGTTAGACTCCTGTCTAACCAGCTGTATAACTAGCTTAAAAAATTGGAAGCTTTTCTTCACTTCGAAGAGTTACAGAGTTAGACACCAGTTCTTCATCTTGTTGTGTAAGACTTTATGCCATGACCACTGAAAAGAATTCTTCTGAATACACTTTAGACGCAGGCACAGAAACAAAATACAGAAAATAGGGGCTTTTTTGTTTGTTTGTTTGTTTTAATCCCTTGAACAAGAAATCACAGCCTGAGAGGAGAGGTCAAACTCAGTTTACAAACCCTACATTCACTCAGGGAGCAGCATTACCGTCAATTGTGTTAATGGCTGCCCTGTAATAGAGTTTATGAAGGGTTTTCTAAATTTTATAAAATAAAAGCCAACAGAAAAAACAAAACCAAAGCAAAACCCAAAACTTTAATAAGGAAAAATCCATGCCACTTGATCAAGTTCACCACCACACTTTTTAGATGACAACTCCATATGATCTTTTGTCTGTCTCCACTCCTCCCCGTCTGTTCAGATGGAACAGTGCCCACTTGCAAATTGGACAGTCCCTGTTGCAGAGATGGCAGATGCAGAATGAATACTTGAAAACAGGGAAAAAAAGTAGCTTACAGACACTTCTGCCTGCCAGCGAGACACAACTGCATTGCAGAAAGCACATTAAAAGAAAAAACAACCTGCATAAAAGCCCCCAAGAAACAACTGTGGCTAACTCTTAAAAAGATGTAGCTGAACTACGGTTGCAAAGCAGACAATTGACTCCTCAGTCATGCATGTGAGTGCATTGACAGGCCAGCAGGTACTGGCAGCACAAAGTTGTTAAGAGTTAAGATTTTCTAGATGCATTAATCAAAGAATAAAAATGTTTTTAGGAGGTCAGCTTAAGAGGATGCATTATTTTCAGTGCGCATCTCAGTGCCCACGGAAGTCCTGGCCAACACTGCTTTATCCCTGCTAATATTCCTCCTGCCTCTGCTCATATGGTACTTAGGTTACAGGCTGCAAACACCACTAGATCTGAGAAGCAACATTTCCCACATTTTTTTACTGCACCAGAGCCCCAGGAAATGTCACTTGCCTGCACATTTATTCCCTCAAATACTGAGATCGGTATTTTATTCAAGTCTATCCCATTTGTTTGTCAATAATTGCAAAACAGTATATTGTATTGTACTATAGGGAAATGAGGGAAAATAGCAGGGACATGAGGGGAAAATTAAGGCACTGAAAAGTGCACCCAGCAAAACTCCAAACATAGTGATGCTCTCCACTAACCCCATCCAAGAGTGTGCCCCATAAAAAAGTATGTTTTCAGATTTCTTCCAGATGCTGTGAAAATGGACTCAGGGAAATACAAAAAGCAACCAGTCAGATATATAACCAGGGTCAAATCCTGACAGAAGTTCAGGGAAAGGTGTCTGGAAGAAGAGAGCAACTTTTGCTGAAAGCTGAGGAGGTGGCAATGACCTATGGAGCTGCTGCTCTGCCAGGATGGGAGGTGAACCCGCAGGCAGCATTTGACTGTTTTATGACCACACTGTAACTTCATGCAAGTAGCTGAGACAGATACTGCTTAAATGTTAGGCTAGGTGGTAAAAATTTTAGGCTCAATCTTACAACTGCACAGTTACAACCAAACGCTCTGGCCTACTGGAAAACCCAGCATCTGTCACTGCTTCCCTTCCACTACAGCTTCAATTCTATGCCCTTTTGCCTTCAACTGCTATGAAAACTAGATAGAGAAAACATTTTTAAACAGGGAAGAGTTATTAAATGCTAAATTTCTACCAGTATAAGTTTTTTAGTATTAATAAGTTCACTTCATAATTTATTTTGCATTACAATAGTAGCCAGATACCCTCATGCTGTGATAAGCAACAGGCTTTTCTGCCCTGGAGACTATAAAATCAAAACACACAAAAGAGAAAGAAAAGAATAATACATGGAGAGATTAAGTGAATAACCAAGGTCACACAGACCATGTGCCAAAGAGGCTGGAGCTAAACCGAAAGATGTGGAGCTACACTGCAGCTGTGATTATTTTAGTATTCCTGAAACAGACAGCCCTAAGGCAGCACAGCAAAAGGAAGAAGGTGTATTACAGATTTAACTTCCATCTGAGGATAAGCCAAATCAGCCAGCAGAGCAGGGTCTGATTCATCTGCAATCTAGAAGGTGGTCCGTCATCCATCACAGCTCCAGAGTGAAGGGTGAAAGCATTAACTGACATCTTTGGTGGCATCATTTAATTTGATCTTTTAAACTGACTCTGTTATGAATGCTACTGAGACAATAGAAAAGTAGATTGTCACAGCCATATTAACCTGGAGGGATGGTAATGTTTATGAACCTAAAAAGGTTTGGGAACATTAAGAAATAAAACCAGCTGTGTGTCCTGCAAATTACTTTTTTCCTGCCAAAGCCTTGTCTCACTTGACTGTTTGCCACCATGATTGTCACTGAAATCATTGTTTCTCCTTTTGTCACTGAATGTCTAAGCATTTTAAATATCCGGTGAAATCAGGACACCTCTTAACTTGATGAAAAAGACAAGACAGGAACAGGTGGTGCTGTTTATCTGCTTTTTTATTGTTGGAGTATTAGCAGGTTATCAGTATCCCTAAAACCTATAGCAATTTGATTTTGAAATTGGTTTCATTGATGCCCTTTTCACCTCATTTCTCAGGAGATTTGGAGTCCCATTCTCCTTTGATTCTCTTTCTCTGACCCTAGGGAAATTGAAGAGATACTTAGGTTCAGATGTAATGTTCACTAAAAACTCAAGAAAATCTCCAACAGTTTCTCTGTCACGGCTTTGTTTTGATCAGTCTCCTGGCTCATTTATCATCTACTCAACAAACTACATACCTAAACGAGATAGTGATCTTTACTATATTTACAGAACCATCCAAGAGCTGATTATTAAATTATGTGCTGCAATCATCTGCTACTGAAACTCAATCATAAATGTAAATAGAAGTTGTAGACAACAAATTCAACCACGTTCTTTCTGCCATGCTGTGAGCAACTGTACATTGTTTTTTTCTTTTATTGACTAAATCTTTAGTACATAGACATCCAACTTCGAGCACTGTCTTTTAGATCTGAATAAAACTAATGATTTTCTGTGTTGCCTTTCCCATTTTATCATGCAGAACAGAAGATCACATCATGCAGACCTGAAAAAATTGTCTTAGAACACAAAGATAGTAAAATGCACACTGTGTACTCCTGCAAGGGACAAGGGCTGCACAACTCTGCGGTACTCCAAGTTGCTGTGCCTGAACAAGAAAGCCTAACATTGATCCAGTGTTGGTAAATCAGTCAATAATCTTCGCTGATAAATCTGGCTTACCTACAGTACAAATGAAAATAAAATCATGCCCTTCATTTAAAGCACAGTTTCTGATTGTGTCCCTGATTTCGGACAGGACTTTCAACAGTTTACTCTGCAAGTGAAGGAGGTAATGTCTTGTAGAAAATGAGTCACCTTTCTGCATACCACAGAAAAGCATTAATTCTGGTGAGTTCCATGTCCTTGTATTGAAGCTGTTTGCCTATTTCTTTTTTCCCCAGAAACTCGTATGTAAAGCAATCTCTGTATAACAGCAGAGAAACATCTCTAGAATGCATCTATTTTATTTCATTTTCATTGTTTCACCACTTATTCACATCATCTCTCACTGTACTTCTACCATTGAAACAAATATTTGATTCAACAGGGTGTAGGAAAAGGTTCTTCACCCAGAGGGTGTCTGGGCACTGGAACAGGCTCCCAGGGCAGTGGTCACAGCACCAGCCCGACAGAGCTCAAGAAGTGTTTGGACAATCTCTGAGGCACAGGGTGTGACAGTCGGAGTGTCCTGTCCAGGACCATGAGTTGAACTTTGATGATCTTTGTGGCTCCCTTCCAACTCAGGATATTCTATGATTCTATGATCCTAAGAAAGCTTCTGCCATTAGCATCTTCACTTAACCAGTGTCTTCTGAAACCTACCCTCAGATAGACTCCTACAAGTTACAGCCAATCCTATACTGATATTATTTTATATCACATAATGATGAATCATCCTAAAAAAAAAAACAAATAAAAAACCCCATTCTTCTTCAGCCCAGACAGGCATTAATGACACAAAACACCCTGACAGTAAATTCATTGCACTGACATATTCCTTTTCCTTGGTACTAGATTATATTTAAATCTGAATCACTCATATAAATAAATTAATGAATAATAGATTAGGGAAGAATCTGATATTTTGCAAATGAAAAATCCTGCTACAGTTATCATCAGGCCAGTCAGGAGCTGAGGCTTTTCAACTCAAATTGCCTGATCTGAGGTACGCTCCCCTTTTAAATGATACTTTTCACCAAAATCCTGCATATATATAGAAAGTTAATTTACTTCTTGAGAGATCAGTCATGTTATCATCTCAATCTAATTAAAGAAAATTGTCCTTAAAACAATATTGATTTTGCACTAAAGCTTTCCATTGTATTACCAGTAGGCAGTGTTTCCCTTATTTAACCTTGGTGACAGATAATGTCAAATTCAACAAAAAAAACTATCAAAGAGCATAATCAAAGCAATTTGGACACTTAAAAGAGAAAATTAATTAAACGGTGCTAATTGCTTCATCAAATAAATACAACACATTCTGTTATAAAGGGAAAAGTTGCATACTTTTTTTTCATTCATAATATTTCAGAACCATTAGAAAATATTTCTGCTCCATAGATAAGATATATTTAGTCTTTACTGTACCTTCAGATTATGGTTTGACTCCCATGCTCTTTTTCACTGTTAAGTTTCATGATTGTTCTCAAAGGTAAAATCTAGTATTTGCTCATCTGATGCTATGTCCAGTTAAGAATCTACTTTCTTTTTTCCTGAAGTGTACTTTTTCCAAAAGAAATGAGTTCTTCTGAAAGAGACAGGCTAAACCAGATTACCTTCCATAAAAGAAACCCTTCAGTCAACCAGAGAACATGAAATTTGGAAAATTAAAGTTTGGAACATTTATAAACAGAAGCTCAAGTGCCTCCCCTGCAGTAGTTTGAGGCAATGAGAAAAGTTGCTTCAGTGCAAGAGAAGAAGGGCTGTGAGGCTATTCCCCCTTCCCTCTTCAAAAGGGCAGCAGATGCGTGTCAGTGGGAATGTGAAGGCTGACACTAGGCAGAGAGCAGTTATTAACTCCAGATTTCAGCCAAAGCATTGCAGGTGGCCAGCACAGGTACTTGCCCACAATTGTAAATAAGCCTGGGATTGAAGTAATAGAGGGGGGAAAAAAAGTCTACTGGCCCACTTGCAGATTCAGTAGCCAGTGGCCCAGGTTGTGAATGCACTTTAAAAGATGATGACATTGCGACCAAGTGGTGTGTCATCTTTCACTAGCTCCAAGACAAGCATGAGGAAGCCACAAAAAAACCCCCCGTAAGTTTCCAAAAGATATTTGAAAAAAGAGATAGCAGTAAAGAGGAAATAATACTTGGCTTGATTCAAATGACATATTTTAGTATTACTACAGAAACTAAGACAGAAGCAGTTTTCAGAAATATGTTTGCAAGAAGCCCAATCTTGAGGCTGTTTTGCACATTCAAAACATGTCTACACATTCAACTACACTCATAATAGTAGACTGTAATAGCTGCATTTTGCTGGTAATGGGAAAATTCCAGTTATTTTGGTAATGTTGTTTTCAGTTCATCACGGTTACCATCCATATTTTCTTGCCAAAGCCTGTACGAATTATAGAGAATGTTGACAATTTTGCATTTACTATCATTGTGGTTTTCTTTTCTTGGCAATATAGGAACTTATGTAAAAAAAGTAGCTAATGTGTATTGGATGTTTTTGTTCAGTAGAGTTTAGTGGGCTCCAGGCTCCTCAGAGAGGATCTGGCTGAACAAGTATATATTACCTCTCCTTGCTGATACTCTACATTTTAAATGTATTACGAAATATGTTATGAAGAGAATGGTCTTACATTTTTCCACCCCTGGTCACCACTAGAAGTTACACAAAAAAACATCTCACGTGACCAGACCACACACTACCACAGCACAAATGGGTGCCTGACCACAGCCACACTGCTGGAATCAGTGCTCGGGACTAAGAAGGTGAATGGCACAGCCAGCTCAGCAATGCTGCACCTGGGGACAGGGACAACAGTTACAATTTTTGAAGACCTTCCAGCAAACCAGTGGCTGATTATAGTCAGTACTCATCCTCAGTGGTCTCATTTCCTTCTCCATACACATGTAAGGACTTTGCTGAGACAAGACAATTTTGAACACCATTTGTCCTCTGCAGTTTGCTTTCTCATCCATTAAAAAAGATTTTAAAAATCCAGAGGCACATTCCTCTCAGTGAGATTCTTGTCTGGAAATAGCATTTGATTTTGGCCCTGCTATTTAACTAGGATGGTTCATCATTAATTTATATTTAAAGTAAAAAAATCCTGTGAAGTCCAAACACACCGATTCATGTTATTAACATCATATTATGCAACAAATGGAAAGAAATAGAAGATCCTCTAAAGGCAGACCCCTTGCCTGGACCTCTATTTGTGTGTTTACCATCAATAGCACCTACACCCTGAATGACTGGTTAAGCCACCCAAGTTCCCCACTCCTGCAATACTAAGTAACAACTAAGATTTAAAAATCAAGCCTTTAAATGCTAAATCTGTCGTAGTCTGTAACTTCTCCCATGCCCAGTATATTTTGCAGAGTTTACATAACTTGTTGTCAGCCATCTATTATCAGCAACAGGCCTAATTAATTCCCAAGAGTTTTTGCTAAATGGTGGCTGAGTCATCACAAAAAAATCCAGAAAAACACAATAAATGGTCTGGATCCTCAGTGAGCTCTATTTTTGCCTATCATTTCCAAAAGACAACCAGGCAGGCTTAAGCAGGCAACCCTTTCTTGAGGAAAGGACTGTAGGAGGAAAACACCATCTGCAACATGTTCAAACCAACTGCTGCTCTATGCCAAGAGTGACCACTGGGACCACAGACTATTGCAGCCTCCAAGTCAAATTCTCTCACTCTTCCACTTACCACTGTGCAGGCTGGGTGAGTAGGGATCTCTGCAACAGAGATCAGTCTGTGACAGGGCTGATGGCTGCTTGTGCCTGTTGCTTATTCTGGTGAGGCTAAAGGCATTTAGCTCTGGGCTGAGTCCACATCCACACAAGCAGAAGAGCTGCCCGCACCCCACGTGAGAAACCACCCATTGGTCCTAAAAATAAAATGTATGTATGTGGGAAATCAACTTGCCACTGAACTTAGATTGGGATATCCAGGAAAAGTGACATGAAGAAACACAAATTCCAAAAAATATGAAAGGCATCAGCTTACAAACAACTAAAAAAATAAAAATAAAATATATAAAGGACCCTCAAAAGACTTCAGTGCAAACAAGTAAAGTCACCAGCATCTCACTAAACAACAATGTGTGGAAGAAGTAACATAGATTTCTAGATGCTATTTTATCACAGCATTTAAAGTTTGAATATACTGTTACACTCAGCTGGAATAAGAGTCTTGTAGAGCCAATAATCTTCCCTGCTGATGGACAGCAGATCAGACATAACAGGATTACATTATATTAATTTTTTCAAGAGTTCCACTATCTGCTCACTCCTCACTCTAATTCCTCCACTGGAAATAATTGCAAATGTTCTAGTGCCAATACAAGTACTTTAGAATTGTAAAAAAAAAAAAAAAAACTTGCTCTGAAGTTCAGTTTTAAAAAGATATTTTAAATTTCTGTGAAGTCATTCTTTTAGTATTTCCCTTCTTTATTTCTTGCCAAATCTTCCAAAATGTTTTGCAACAAAATATGAGAAGAATCCTTCAGATTCTAATATTTAAGATTATTTTCATACACGTCTGTGTTTCTAAGAAGGATGTTGACTTATTAAACATGAAAAAATAAGAAATTTTTATTTCAGTTTTAGCATCAATCTTTTTCATTTCAGTGGCTGCTGCTGTTCCTTTTACCTTAAATATACTCCTGGGTGAACTTCTGGACCAGTGGTTGCTGGATACTGTTTTCAAAATGACTGAAGTACACTAAATCACATTGACTTTCAGTTTTGCTCAACACGGTATGCCCTCTGAACAGTAAGTGACAGATGTGTCTATTGTCCACAGTAGGACTTAAAAGGCATCAGTGCTTTTTTGACAGGATTCATTTTCCCACCTAAAATGTTCTGTCAGACAGAATTTGGCAGAATGGCTATAAAAATTCCTTCTTCTTGGATCATAACCATTAAAACAGAGCTTTTAGAAAGGCATCTGGGGGGCTTCTGGACCTGGTATGCTCTCCCACACTCAAGAAAGCTGATGCATCTTGCCTGACGATGGATTCCAGAAGAATCCAAAGCTTTGAACTCCTTCCTGTGAAAAAGAGAATTAACCTGCTGTCATTTGTACTGTATTTTGGACACAGAAGTCCACTCTGCTTTTGGGTTTTTTTGCATGAAACTGTTAAAATTTATTCTGAAATAATGGCTGATTCTAGAAAAACTCCCACGCCTATTGCTCACATAGCAACGGGTTTGGCCTTTTTCACCAATCAAGAGCAGAAGGAACATGAGAAAGGATTTTTAAAATTTTCTTTGGCTAAAAAAACATCGGCACCATTTTACAGGCACAGCAAAAAGTGGCCAAAGAATGCAGCCAGGAGTGGTGGCTCCCCAGAATGGCCCAGGCAGAGGGCTGCAGCAGGGCTGCTCCCATTTCTGATGCTGAGAGCAGAGCAAAGCATACCTCACCAAAATTCCTGGTGCTCCCTGGTACAAGCAGTAATTTGGTCATCATCACCAGCTTTATGCTCATATTGAGATCTCCTGTAAGGGCAGAAATCTGCTCCTGAAGTATCTGGCCAGTTTAATGCTCCTTAGCACATAGTAATCAATCCTAAAGAGTGAAATTAATGAATTTAGGTTGAAAAGGTAAATTTGTGCAACCATGTCATTTTACATTGCAAGTAGCCTGCCTCTGTTGCAACTCTCAAGTCTTGTGCACTAGCCTCTGTATGTAAGAGAGCCAGATCTCCAAGGAAAACAGTCTATCCTGTGCAAAGATTTTAACAGCTGAGGCATAAAAGAAAATAATGGTACCTGGCAACTGCTCTCTCTATAAATGTCTTCTTTGAAGTTGGATCTGCTAGTAAAGCTCCCTTTTAAGTCTGATGAGCAAATGCTGATTGCACCATGGAGACAGTTTCTACAAGTAACTACAAAGTAGTGAGAAAGTAGACAAAAGTCCGTAATATTCAGGGAATGCCTCCCCCTGCTAATCAGAGAAAGCTCAAAGATCAAATGCTTGCTCAGTGGGCAGCTGTTACTGGGTTTGCTTTTTAGTTCAGTTCAATAAATTGACTAGCTCACTTGTTACTAAAGCAGATTATTGTTAATGGGCTTCTTGGTCAACAGCACCTCTTGATAACATTTTAATTTAAATGAATATGTGTCTCATTTACTTTTTGGGGTCTAATATGTGACACTTCAGAACACTGACTGTGTCAGATGTCATTTTCTTCAATTAATTGCTGTGTAATTATTCTCAAAGGGCTGGAAAGCATACAACTTTTTACTTTTACCACATTTACCACTTCGATACTCAGTCCACCAGTAGCGCCCAGTAAAAAAGTCATATCTTCCTTCTGAAAGGAGACACCAAGTTGAATTTGCAGATCAGACTGCTGTTGCTTACAATCATTCTCAACTCAGCATCAACACTGATGGTTGTTTCAGCTGGCTCTGCCAGGTAGTTCTGTGCGGCCTTGGCTCAAGTAGGTGACGTGATAACACCAGGAACTAAAGAATGCATCCTTGTTCCTGGCTTACCTCTGGAGAAGACTCACAGCTCCAGCTCAGGAAGAGATACTTCTGGCCAATGTTATGCTGGCAGGTTGGGAATACCATTGCCACGCTGTGCAGGATCAACATGAACTTGTGAGAAAGAAAAGAAAAGAAATAAAAATACAGTGCAAAGCAAATGCAGCCAGACTCACAAATCTTTTCTATCCTAAGAGGTCTAACAGGAGCTCCCTCTGCCTAGCTGGAGCTCCTGCTAGGGCCAGCTCTGTGAGGCACTGGTACACAAACCTGAATATACTTAACTTACGCTGCTGCATTTAGGAACAGGAGTGATATCCTTCTTTTTCTTCTACATTTAGGAAACTAAAGCACAGGGACTGGTTCAAATACACACAAAAAGGCTCTCAGGGCAAGAGCAGCAAAAGGACTTGGCACTCCTGTGTTTCGGGCTACCACATGAACCCCTGCATCAAGTCTCCCTGGCATTAATGATAAGTAATCAGAATCACAGGTTTAGATCTTGTAACATGTATCCTTCCAGTAAATATAGAGCTAATTCCAATCAGGGATAGATTTTCCCCTCTGTTTCCATCTTCAGAGTGGGAACTATTCTTTTCCCTTTTGTACCAGTCACATTATTCTAAGAAATAATGATTAAAAAAACATGGAGATCATCCTGCTTCTTTAGTTCTTTAGTTCTTTAGTTCTTTAGTTCTGGCATCCCTATCATTATAAATGTTTTCCTACAGTGTTACCATTACATGAGTTCTGTAATGAACTATTTGTTCATCAGGGAGCTAACTTGTAAGCTCTAAAGATCAGAGCTTTATTTCAAAGGGAGGGAAAACATTATAGCATTTCATCTTATGCACATTTGTTGTGGTTTAACTGCAGACAGCAATGAAGCACCACACAGTCACTCACTTGCTCCCCCTCCATGAGATAGGGAAGAGAATCCGTTTAATTACAGTTTAGTAGGTAAAGGAAAGCTGTGCATGCAGGCAAAGCAAAACAAGGAATTCATTCACCACGTCTCATGGGCAGGCATGTGTTCTCAGCCATCTTCAGGACAGCAGGGCTCTATCATGCACAAGGATTACCTGAGAACAAAGTCAACAAATGTCATGATTGCAAGCATCCCTCCTCTTCCTTCTTCTTTCCCCAGCTGTATATGCTGAGCATGATGCTATTTGCTATAGAATATCTCTTTGGTCAGTGGGGTCAGCTGTCCTAGCTGTGTCCTCTCTAACCTCTTGAACACCCTCAGTCCCCTCACTGGCAGGCTGGTGTGAGAAGCAGGAAAGGCCTTGACACTATGTGAGCACTGCTCAGAAGTAATCATAGAATCCAGAATTGCTTAGGTTGGAAAAGACTTTTAAGACCATCAAGTCCAACCAGATAATGCAGCACAACACCAGGACACAGTGCACCAAAAACTTTTGGCCATATACCATAGCTAGGGCCACCTACAACCAAGAACTATCTCCAAAACTTCACAGTCAGTTAAGTCTTGTATCCCACCATACAGTCAAACCTTTAAAGTCAGATGCATTTGCCTGTACAGGTCTCCAATCACTTTGGAGCAGTCATGAATGTGGCTAGGTAAAACCTCTATCCAAGAGTAAAAATGTCTACTGACACTGTTTTCAGCACAAACACAAAACATACTCCCATACTACTACCACTAAGAAGAAAATTAACTCTGTTCCAGCCAAAACCAGCACAACATTTAGGTGAATTTATAACATAGAGTAGAATCATAGGATAGAATCAAAAAATCATTAAGATTGGAAAATAGCTCTGAGATCATTGAATCCAACTGTTAATCCAGCAGTGCTGTGTCCACCTCTAAACCATTTCTCTAACTGCCACGTCCACAATTTTTTTGAATGCTTCCAGGGATGGTGTCCTTCCCTGGGGGGCCTGTTCCAATGCCTGACCAGCCCCTTCAGTGAAGAAATATTTCCTAATACACAATCAAACCTCCCCTGGCACAACCTGAGGCCATTTCCTCTTGTCCTGTCATTTTTTACTTGGGAGAAGAGACCAACACCCACTTGGCTACAGTCTCCTTTCAGGTAGTTGTAGAGAGCAATAAGGTCCCCCCGAGCATCCTTTGTTCCAGGCTAAACCCCAGCTCCATAAGCCTCTCCTCATTAGACTTGGGCTGCAGACCCTTCACCAGCTCTGTTGCCCTTCTCTGGACACACTCCAGTGCCTCAGTGTCTTTCTTGTAGTGAGGGGCCCAGTAGAGCACACAGGAATCAAGGTAGAGCTGCACCAGTACCAAGTACAGGGGTAAAAGCACTGCCCTGGTCCTGCTGGCCACACTACTTCTGATACAAGCCAGGATGCCCTTGGCCTTCTTGGCCACCTGGGCACACATTGGCTCATGTTCAGCTGCTGTTGACCAGCATTTCTTGAAAGACATTACAGGAGCTTACTGACAGCTGTGTGTGCACTAAAGGGTTACAGCAAGGTTTAGACATTTTAGGTATTTCCAGAAAGAGCTGTGGACTCCGTTTTGCAACATACTTAATCCAGTGATCACAGAAGTTAGTCTGTTTTCAGTGCCCATAAAGTCTCCTCTGCTGCAACCCTCTATTTGTGCAGGTGAGGTTTTTTTTTTCCTGTGGTGGACACCTGTCCACTTGGAAACATCTAAGCCACAAAACAGCTATCAGACAGTAGCAACTTTTGGTTACTCAGAACCAAGGCTGGATTCAACCCAACAGTGACTGAGAAGCGAGAGATTTGGTATCATCTTATCAATTTTCTCAGCCATCTGGTTCCAAATGTGAAATTTAATTGTGAAATACTACCAAAAAGAATCTAGTAGCATTTATGAAGTATAAGACTAGAACTGCACTCTGAAAGGATAATCCTATTAACTTAGCATACATGTTTAATATATATCTACCATTCACAGTGAAGGAGAAACCTATATATCATTAAATCTAATGAAACATAAAATGATGCTCATATAGAAATATCACTCAAGTGTTTGATCTATGTCAAAGTAACACATGTTAATCAAGATAAAGATAGCAGCATGAGATAAAGAATTGAGTATCTAAACAACTATACAAATCTCCATCAGAGTACTTAACTTTTCACACACAAGGTAGAAAACAGCTTCTCATGTACTGCACTATCTGCATGCAGTGCCATGAACTGTGGCAATGTGTGACAGTTTTCAAAAACTGAAGCAAATAATTTAATAGCTTCCTTCCACCAAACTCACTGCTCTAACTGTTGAGTGTCCCACAAAATTCAGTTTAGAAAGAGCAATTCCTGATAGGATATCCCTTTCAGCCTTCCTTCCTCCACTCCTGCTTATGCCCAGTTTCCAGGTGGAGACATGAAGCCCAGGGACCTACCAAGATCTGCTGAAGATCACACAAAAAGTCTCTAGCAGAGGACTAAGCTGACAGACTTTCCTCCAGCTTCAGTCTTGCATCCTGGCTGGATGACTGCATGACTTCTTATTCTCCTTCTCTCATGTACAGGTATTTTTTATGATACATACTTCCTGATGAGTTTGGAAGCATGGATGTCAGCCTGGGTGGATAGTCCTTGCAGTTATTAGGAAGCCTTGTTAAAGTTAATACACATCTAGGAAAAGGAGGGCTATGATCCTTACTACTGAAATAGTGCTTCAATATTATTTAAGATTTTATTTGAACTTTCAGTAAAATATTAATTCCTATCCTGATCCTAATATAAAATTCTTTATTATGTACTGGTACTGATTTTCAGAATGTGGCAGTTTTAAAGTAGGCCAAATGTTAGGTTTAAATATCCTGAAAATGTCTTTCTAGAAGATAATAATCAGTCAAATGCAAAATTGAGCTTGAAAGGTAACATGTCTATATGGATCATTGCGATTTTGAAGACTAAATCATGTCTAATTAACTAGGGTGAGATAGTAGCTTTTTCCCATCTCGAATTTAATTTAATTGTTAAAAGTCATAATCTATACATTAACCAGCTCTCCACCTGAAATGTGGGGGAGTGCTGCTTGCAGAAGTTTCTAAAACCAGACCATAGATATCAGGCTGTGCAGTTCCTTGCAGCTGAGAAATATGTCAAATGCTGCTCTCTGTGTATCACATCCCTGACATTGGCTTTTAAGGAAGGGTTCAGCCTGAAACCCTTTTGAAGGGGAACAGAAACTTTAAAGGCATCCTCAGAACAAAATCATGTTACACTCTTCACATCTGTCTGTGCACTCGGCAGATGCCACACACCAATAATTTAAATTAAGGCATTTTTCATTTTCAGGCATTGTGATAATTCCAGGGCATTTCCTCCATCATATTTGTAACCTATTCATTACACCATTTTACTGCATAATGAAGACAAATGCCAACACTTTGGCAACAGATTTGGGTAATGACAAGATGTACAATAACACAGAGTAATGTGACCAGGCCTGCAAGTTCTAATTGAATATTTTTCTGATCCTGCTTCCATTAATCTTTCCTCCTGTTTCATTTTTCTAGCCATTTTACATGTCGCCTGCCCCCTTTCCCCTTTCCCCCTCAAACCACTCTCTGAAAGCTTTTGTGAGAAATAGATTCTGCCTCCATTGTGGGTTCAGGCTTTTTCCTTATCAATATACACGGCTCACTTGCCGATGAACCATTGAGCTTCTGATGGAGGAAGCAGCGTGCATCCCAGGCATGGTACTTAATTGGTATGCTGGCCCATGCAAAGCTATCTGATTGCATTCAGTAACTGGCAGGGACAGAAAGCATTTCCAAGGGAAATAATATCTAGCTGTGAATGTGGAATATGTGTGTAAGAACTGAACAGTAAACACCAGCCTTAATTTTAATATCTCAAATTATGCAAAACTTAAAAAAGATGAGTGCTTCGATATTCAAGCAGACCCCTGCGGGATAGGAATGTTATCATAAGAATATTATAGAAACCAATGTAAAATATCCAGCTGCTGTAGAGTTTAAGGGGCATCAAACGATTTTGAATCACCATTTTCCTCCCACAAATGAAAGTATTTACCTATTAACAGCAGCAAAACTATATTATTTTGCTGGGCAGTAAGACCGCAAGCAACATTGCCTTTCAGTTTAAGCTCTGATATGTTAGCATTTAATGTCCCAAACAGCCCTTAAAAGCTCCAAGGTGAAAATGTAAAACCATAATCCAGTCCTAAATGGTCATTTAAAAAATGATCATCCCAAAGCTCAGGAGTGCCTTTATTGGTTTATGAGGCATTCCAGTTAAAATAGTTACACTAGGAATGCAGGGAGGATGATACCTATTTAATTTTATGGTGTTTTTCTCTCTCTCCAATGATAAAAGGTGGTTGGGACTGCAGCAAAAGCCAAATCCTCTTTGCTTTATTCACACAACTAGTCTCACGGACTAACAATAGGGCTGTGGAAGGGATTTGGCCTCACCTCTTACTGTCTAAATTCTCTTTCTTTATAAGCCACTTTCTGGTTGTGTCCTACTCTCCAGTGAAACTGTTACTCCTATGCTTCCAGAAGAAATGTGTGACAGATGAGAGATAAGATGTGAAAGCAGAAAAAAGAAACATCCGTTCAGATGAGTGAGTTCAGATTAAAAACAAAACCTTGACAAAACAAACCATCTTGCTGACACAGATTTTAGGGAATTGGTCAAGTAAGATGTGCACAGAACTGTTTAGATAATACCTGTATTGCTCATCCCTTAGGACTTGCATCTCCTTTCCCAGAAATGAGAAGGCAGGAAAGAATTTGTGATATTCAGAGAAAATTTGTGTGCAATTTATATATCATAAAGATTTACAAATGTTCTCAAGTTGATTCTACTGTTTTTTCTTTTTTCCTAAGTAACATGTGACATAAAGAATTAAGTGCTGATCTTGCTGGGCAGTCATTGAAGCCAGGGCGATAAGTAAACACAGCCTGGCAGCACCGCACAGCTCTGTGTTTGAATCCTGCCTGAAGAGCAGCCCGATGAGCTCATGCTGATCACTTTTCACACCTCAAAGCTAAATCTCAGCAGTCTGGGTCAGTTCCTGGGTCAGACACATCCAGAAGCACCTCAGGAGCATGGTGCTGAGAGACAGTGGCTGCCCTGGTTTTGCTAGAGCTGCTGCTGCTGCTATCAAGAAAGACCTTTGCCACTTCAGGTATGTGTCCCCACTTTCTCAGCCTGGTTCCAGCTCTGCTTGCCAACTTTCTTCAGGATTGTTCCTGAAAATAAAAGTCAGTTCTCTGATGATGTCCCCTCTGAGTGAGGAGGAAGAACTGGCATTTCCTGGCCAACTTTCCAGGCTCCCATTGAAATCTCCACTCTTGAGGGACAGGGAGAGGGTTGGCCCTGGTTTTGCTAGAGCTGCTGCTGCTATCAAGAAAGACCTTTGCCACTTCAGGTATGTGTCCCCACTTTCTCAGCCTGGTTCCAGCTCTGCTTGCCAACTTTCTTCAGGATTGTTCCTGAAAATAAAAGTCAGTTCTCTGATGATGTCCCCTCTGAGTGAGGAGGAAGAACTGGCATTTCCTGGCCAACTTTCCAGGCTCCCATTGAAATCTCCACTCTTGAGGGACAGGGAGAGGGTTGTTCTGTAAACTTTTTTTTTACTCTGCAGGTGGCAGAGGAAACCTCAGCAACTTGGGCAGACTAGCTCCTTGTAGAGCTCCAGGCCTGTGAGAGGAGGGGATCTCAGCATCACTGTTCTCTGGCACATGCCTCAGGAAGGAGGAAGATATTTCTCTACATGAGCCCAGGCATTCATCCTGAGAGATTGAAAAGCAAGACACGGTACTGGGTCCTTTTATGCAAGCCTGGAAGAAGCACAGAAAGGCTTTGGGAAACTAGTATACCCAATGAACAGAAAAATCTGCTCTGCTTAAAATCAGAAATTTTAATAATGCAAACACACCCCAGTGAAAAAAATTCTCGGAAAAAAACGTTATTATTTCCAGAGCATAAATATAGTATTTTAAAAACCTGCTATTACCTTTTGTTCCAGAAAAGGTGGATTGCTTATTTATTTGAGACCAAGTCCAAATCATCTTCAGTCCTTGCAGATCCCTTCCTTCTTGCAAAATAATAGCAGGGAAAGGTGCAGACTTTAAATAATATTTTAGCACTGGAGATAATAGCAACAAATCTCCACAATGGCATAAACCTTCAATTTCCCATATTTAGGCATTCAGGTTCTTTCAACTAATGGACATCAGGGACAAAGATTCCATAACAGTTCTGCACGCATTGTGCCCTATTCTGGGTGTGAGTGCATCCTACACTGCAGCAATTAGAGATGTCAAGTCTAGCTGTCAAGGCAAAAAAGAACAGAGATAAATGGTCACCCTGCCTCACAGCCATACTTCCTACAAACAAAGCACAAACACTGTATTTAGAGCCCTAACATTTGAATAGACTACAATACACCTCCAAATGAAAGTTCCCATAATTAAAAAAAAGGTGACTGAATTTCTCTGCCTCCTTGTATAACACTTTTCTAAAAGACAGAATTTGAGGGAGATTGGATTTGCCTCAGCAAGGCACACTGCACAGTGAATTGTCTGATGCTTCCCCAGTACATTTTGCCAATTTGATCACCAGTAGTCAATTGGGTGAACTTTTGGATTTCAATGCATGAGACTCCTCATGCGTCAGGATGAGATAATTCTGTGACTTGGATGATTACTTCTGAAGGCAAAAGGCCAAAGTTTTCTCCTTGAACTTTACATATGAATTGATCAGCTCAATGCCTTTTACATAGTTTTAGGTACCTCCCAGCTTTGCCCAGCCACATCAAGGGAATACAGTGGTAAAAAGCCATTTTCTTTCTACTTGCAGAACATATTAGCATTTGAGAGAAAGAGATCTATAAAAGACCTTACTAAAATGTTCAGAAAATCCATTAATCCCAGATATTTTGTCCATAGTTCCTTGCAGAGCTATCACAGTGTCTAGGTTATTGACCTATAATCCATTAATAGGATTTTTAAGAGTTCTGTTATGGTTACTCTTCAGCAGATGAGTGAACAGATGGATAGGATGGTCACCCCCTTGCTATAACCTTTGCCTAACAAAGCTGATTAATTCAGTCTTTCTAGTTGATAAGGCATCAATTGTGGCTTTGTCTACAGATAATTAACTAAGATACAAGCCAGAGGAGTCAGAGGAGGTGAACAGCAATGTGAACTCTCTAGGCTAAATCCAAGAGATTGGGGTCTAGAAGCAGAGGTGAGGTAAATGATGCTGTAAAGTATATGTCAGCAACCGCCACTGTGTCAGCCCAAGCTTTCGTGAGCAAAGGCAAGATAGAACCCAGCAGATGAGCAGGTGGTGAGCGATGCCAGGCACCATGAGTGCTAGCTGGAGCTCTGACAGGGTACAATACCTGCAGCCCAGCACCTCATTCACTGCTTATTACACTTACCTGCCCAAAACCTTGAAGCCACCTGAAAACAGTCCACCTGCATTAGGCAGCACTGGACGTGGCATAGAGCAACACCCCTGCCTTGCACACGGACATTTCCAGAGCAAGCAGAGAGGCAGAGCAAACAGTGCTATAGCTGCAGGTGCCCAGCAAACCCGTGGAGACATGGTTCTCTCTCTTCCTGTTTGCTTTTATTTGGCTCTTTGGAGCATTTCCACAGGCCTGTGCTGGACCAGAGGCTAGAAGTTCTCCCCCTTGCCTCATTAGACATGAGCAGTAGGGGTTGCAGCCATCTACCACACTTAAGACATTCAAAAGCACCCAGACACATAATTGACTCTCAGCTCCTTTCAACCCCAAAGCAAGCTAGCTACAGTCAACAATGATGAATAAAGAAAGAATTCAGGCCTGGTAAATAACCTGAAGTAGAGCAGCTGCAATGGGAAGAGAAGCAGCCAAGTGAATTAAGCCTCCCATGTTCCTCGCTTAGCCTTGCTTTTCTCTTTCTGACCTATAGCTGAATACAGCCTTTTACCACTGCTCCTCATGGCTTGCAGCTGCAGCACTCTGAGGCTGTCAGGAGCCTTGTAACACTCCTCTGGTCACTAGTAGGGAATTTGCAATACCAAGGCAGGTACACCATGGTGCTGCCTCTTTTACCTGCTCCTCCAAAGGCACATCTGCCTTCCTTGGCATCCTCCCAGCTCACCCTTGAGGCCACTCCAACACACACCACTGACTTCATGCTTGTAAAGCAGGTGTCCTAATAAAGTACCTTAGGAGTCAGCCTCAGCCATCAGTTTGCAGCAAGGAGATTGACACAGCAGTAGGTTAGCTGGTTCACTGCCTCACCTTGCAGTGGGGAGCAGAAGGAACACACAATCCATACTTTCTTGGGGAAATGGTGGACAAACTGTTTTTCACATCTTCAGTTTAGAACTATCGCTTTCAAATGTTGCATCTTATGAGCAGCTGTGCAGAGGTTTTCATTCTGATTCTGAATGGAAAAAAATTAAATTCACTGTGCCAGAGTGCAGAGCTTTTTTTTCAAGAACACAGGTTGAAATAATATCAACACTTAAATAGGAGGTTGTGCAAAAGCTTTGGGAGGTTTTCATGCTTAAACACCAAATTGTGATTTACAATCTGTTGATCCAGCTGTGGAATAGTACCATAACTTCCCAAACATCTGCTTTGGGATTGCAGAATTTTGCATTGGGCAACTCCCAGAAATATCTGAGTATTGCTAAGACAATCCATCTCTAACCCCATCTCATGCTCATGCCTCATTAGAGGGCACAAACAGGCAGCCCTCTTCTCACAAATAGGCAGCCCTCTTCTCACAGACTGATTACCAAATTGAAGAGTCTTCTGGGATGGCACCATGTTGAAGCTGGCTCACTGGAAACAATGAATTATGGTTCAGTTTCTCTCCTGAGATATATTCAATACATTTTATTCTCTTCCTATTTAAGGTAAACTACATAAGCAGCCCATAGCAGAGAACAGAAGCCAAGACCAGATTTTCTTTGAGCCATGGTCAAACTGACACATTGCTCCCATAAGAAGCTATGATTTACCCTCTCTATTATCTTGCTTTTTAGGTCATTTTCTTAGAAGCTGGAACACTTAACTTTAGTGCCATGCAGGCAGAGAAGAAACTGAACTCAGGTCTCTCTTGTCCTAGATGAGCACTTTGAGCACCTAAGAAATGTATAAAAAGGTGACAGTGACACTAGTACACACACAATGTTTTACAGTAAGGTACAGATAGGAACAGAATCCTGTCTTAAACAAGTTTTAAAATTCTATATACCTACATATGAACTTACATTCAGGATTGTATATAGACCAAATTTCATTAGGTGGAATTGCAAGGAACATGCACAGCTAAGCATTTTAACCAGTCATTTATGAAAGTTTAGTGCATTTCTGTCTAGCATGGGTGTATCTGCTCTCTTTACTCAAATGAGCAGTGCCACCAGAGAGGCTATTCATGTGAGCAAAACAGCATGATTTAGCTCTGTCTGATTTCTAAAACTTGTAGCAATCATGATACAAGCTTCAAAATCAGGGCCGACTTCAATATTTATTAGCGTAATTACATCTGCAACCCCTCCTAGACCGAACACAATTTTGGTAGTAATTTTCAAATCATTAGCACACTCTTTTAGTAACATCTTATCTCAGCTATTAGACAGGCTGTTCTTAAATTGAAGTCATTAGCAAACACTCTATTACTGTATTGTTTTGCAGTATGCATTTAGGATATTGGATTATTTTGCAAAGTAAATATCCTCTGCATATGAAACAAATCAACATATATCTCTAAAACATAACTATAAAGCTACTTAATTTTGCACTGTATAAAAAGTATTTTCAACTTTTATATGAAGTAGCTTCTAAATAATAGAGTTCATGGTACATGATTAATTATAGCAATGATGATCGTCTATCTGTGCTAAAATATGACAGTTTAATCTTCTAAATCACATCAGGAATGAAACAATTCTGAAACCGAAATATCCCTTTATGGCTTCTAAGTACAGCTCATAAATTACTGTGGCTTTTAAATCTCATCTATATTTCTGCAGCAGAGAGGCAAGCCAATAATATGTTCAAGTCTGCAGTCTTCTTCAAGTAAAATTCTTGTTCATTAAAATATTTTAGAAGTGTTTTCACAACAACAGTGCCATATATCCAACTTCTCTGGAAGAATGACTTCAAATTCAGTGTTTGCTAGGGTAGATAATTTTTAGCTTTGGGGATTTTTGAGAAAGAATCCCTTGGGTGGCAGATTTGCTGCATGGCACAGGTGAAATCTTTCTTGAGAAACTGCTGCAAGATAAACCTCAGGTGTTTAGTTCCTTCCTTTTAAGCAGCATTAAAAGCTTATATAAGAATCAAGAGTCTCTTGTCTCACAAATGGCCTGAACTGTGACTTTCTTTGTGGATCACAGCTGCTTACAGCTGCCCTGATCCAAACTGGGGGAGCCCATGCTGCGACCGCGGTAGCTCTGCAGCCAAGTTCAGGGCCCCCCTCTCCCTGTGCACAGGACACTGTGTCAGGACATACTCTCTAAATCACCTGCAGGCCAATTTGGTCCTCAGTGGGAATCAGGGAAGCTTGCAGAGAACACTATCGCTCAGTGAGCACAAGACAAAAGAAACAAGCATAGAAATTTGGTACTTTCCTTTGGAAAGAATAGTTAACTCAAGCATAACCCACTAGAATCTAGATTCTACCTCTAGTTTTACCAGAGTAGTGCTGAGTAGTGCCCATATGAATTTAATCTGATGGCACAGGACAGAGCAGCATCATAATGTAGATGTGGTGCATAGAACCAACATCAGACCATGGTTCAGTGGTAATAAAGACCTGGGGTTTCTCTGTAACTCATAGGCAAAAGAAGAAGAGAAGAGACAAGAAGCTGTATCATTGTGTGTGCAACTCTTGGGCTTTTCTGTTCTACAGGGCTGGTGTCAGGGGACCAAGTTCAGCACAGGTGTTTTTCCTGGGTGTCTACGCTGCTGTCATCATTTGCAAACCTTTGCCAATGCTAATTGTTCCTGAGAAAAAGACTGGTTTAAAGGCAAGGCTGGAAAAGGTCATGCAGCTATGGCAAACCTACTTTCCTCTTATTAAGCTTTTCCTAGGACTTGTCTGCAATAATCAGCAAAACAGCCACACTATTCTATGGTGGTGGGACTAGGCAGTGGGGAAGGTCTTAGTAAAAAAGACAAGAGAAGCCCCAAAAAATATAGCAGAAAGAGTAAAAATTATGGACAAGTTCTAATAACATTTACAGAAGGTGTTTAACCAAGTGAGCCACTGGCTTTTTCTCTACCCTTGCTATAAATATATAATACCAGTGTGAAAAATAATATTCGCTGCACAAGTATTTGGTTATAGAAGTGACCAAAAAATATGTTGTCATAGCAGAAATTCTTATCAGGATGATGCAAGGGAAGTGCTCAGTAAGACCTTGTTTTATAGCTCCTGGAGCTCTAAGACCAGTACTGTGCCTCATGAAATGAGACAAGGAATGACTCTGCAGCTGTCTATCAGAAGGACATCTTCCTACCATCACACATCTGATCCCTTTTCCAAAATATTTTAATGCACGTGTCAGGCTCAGTAAGACACTTGGTTGAAAGTTGTGGTTGGATGTAAATTTCCACAATATGAATAAAATTAGGTTTCCTTTCCTCTTTCTAAGCTGAAATGGTGCTTAGGTGTCATACATGTATTTCCAGTTCCCTTCTCCAAGGTCAGAAGAATTAGTAACTTAACGGGTAAATTGGCCAACAAGAAACTCCTCTCCTGAGTTTTCAGTAAAAGAATTCCTCTTCTGTTTATCTCACTGCCTGAAGGTAATTTGCCAAACACAAGAGAAAAAGAGGATTGTTTTTTTGTTCAAAAATGTTTTTTAAAGAAATCAAATTTTACTTCCTGAGAGGCTTTCAGTGAGAATAAAATATTCAAAAACAACACTCACTTTAGGGTTTCCATTTGGCTGTGTACTTTTACTTCTTTCAGCAATCTCCTCCAAGTTGTCCCTGATTTGAAAGCAAATGCAGGAGAAGAGGAGACTTTAAAATGTGGGAGAGACAAAGGGAAGCCTTGAGATGAAAAATAGCTGCAAAAAGCTTTTATTTTCTTTTTTTTTTTCAATCCAACTGCATCGCTATTGCCTAAGAGTTTCATGAGAAAATAGCATAGTTCAATGTAGTGGTTTAGCCCAAAAATACTCATTACTTACTTATTTACCTTCTGTGAGATAAGAATTAGGAGAAAGCAAAGCAGGCACAAAACTTAAAAGAATATAAAGAAGTTTATTAACAGACCTAAAAGGAAGAAAAAAATATTCAGACCAAACCTTCAGAACACTTCTCCTCCCCCACCTTTCTCTCTTCTCCCACTGACAATGTAAAAAGACAACCCTTGAGATTTTCAGTCAGTTTACCACTTCTATAATAACCCTTTTTCAGTTCACTTAGGGAGAGGAGTCTCTCTTGCACATGCTATGGAGACATAATGCAATACACTATAATGTTAGGTGCCCAAACACATAATACAACATTGCTGCACATATGGATATCCTCCTAGAAGGTGTTGGTTATTTTACATTCCAAGTTACTTTTAAGCCTTTTTTTCTCTGTACTCCTTACATCAGCTCTTCAATTAGTTTCACCTTTCATGTTATCTACTTTGACATAAGTTCATGGCAATCCTTATTTATTCTTTATTTCAATGCTCTATATCCATTTGCCCCTGTTGAGGACATCCTCTTGAACTCTGAACAGCAGCAGCGGAAAAACAGCAAGTGAACCACAGGGAAACATAAACTAGGAGCATGTCATTCTCTGGAAAACCTCTGCTTCTCACCCCCATGTTGGCAGCTCCCAGCATGTTCCCACAAGCAAGCCCTTGTACTGAAACACATTAAAAATTACATTTTACTTCTTCACTCAGTTTTAGGAATATCTTTTCTCAAAACAACTGAAATTTGATGGATTTGAGTCAGGAATTCGAATTCTGTGAATTAATACCAATATGTTTCTTCCCTCTTTTTAGCAGCTCTAGCCAGTGGATTTGGGGAATCCCTGCAAGATCTGGAAGCCTGTCACAACTTCCATCCCTTTGGGTATTTCCTGATTTTTCATAGTTGTTCCCACCTGTCGTCAGTTTGAGAGAACAATATTGTTATGGTATGTTATGATGTCAGAACATTTATGCATGGCTAGAGAGGCTTCCTTTATATATTGCCATAAAGATAAAATATCAGCTATCAAGGTTTTTCCCAGCTTAATAAGATATACATCTCTTTAGTGTATCAGATGCAATAATAGCATGATGAATATCCACAATTTTTATGGATATTTATATATGGATAAACCATATGAATGATTTAATCATTAATGAACCATCACGTACAAACTTACTAAGGTTTTTTAATAACATCAGTACAGCATTCATTCTCAGTTAGCACATTTTGAATACCACTGAATGGTGATGTGTATATTTACTAAATAAATTATGTATTCTATATTCCTCATGTTGCTATTTCATGGGACTTCGTTTTCCTTGCTGCACGTTTTGAAATGCCTTCTAATGTCAGTATCTCCTCTGCTATATCTGGAATCCCCTCATTTTTGCTACAGTATGCTAAAAACTGCTTATAATTGTGTAAAAATACACAATTAGACATTTTAGAAAATATACAGTATACATTGCTTTTAAGAACTGCATATTTTTTATCCAGACGATCTGGTGTTCCACCTAAGTGAAACCTGGGACTAGACAATCCCATATTATGATAATATGACCAAGGAAAAAGCATGTTTTCTTGAGTGGGTTGGATGCCTCTGGACACTGATGTCTTTTGGATGATAGGTCTAAACATAGTCAATGCAAAAAAAAATTTCTATGTAACGGAAAGAAGATGCCTCCTCAAATGCACCTATTGTCCTGTCAATTTTAAGGTCAGGTGAGGATTCAGAGTAATCCAAACCATTTAAACAACAAATTTTTAGCTCTAACTCTAAAAAGAGGTCAGTGGGATTTACATATATGACTGGACTGAGGTGGAAACTCACCAACAGGATTCCTGGTGTGCATGACTGCAGTTTTGGTATCTATTACTAATAAATCATTCCATTTTCCCTCCCTCTGCCTCCATTCAAACTTTCACAGTTCACATGTGAGGAATATGACATGGCAGAATGTACTACTATTGACAAATTACTCAGGAGAATTGTCTGAAGCACAGGTTGCACAGGTGATGAACAGCAACTGTCATTGTTTTGGTGTTATTCAGTTTCCCATTTACATGGAGCAGAATCACAACTGGGAATCTTAATTCATGCAGGTTTCAAGACTTATCCCCTCTCAGTAACAACTCACCAGAAAGTGCCCAGTGACTCTGTCACTCCTCTGTGTCTACAACAGCCGCGCCCAGGCAGTTCCCCTCCCAGCTGCACAGAGAAATGTGGGAGTTCTGATATCCTGGGGTGACAAGGAGCTCCCAGCTGCCTGGCATGAAGCTGGTACTCAAACCACCACATAAAAACAAGGATTGTAACAGCTCCAGCACACCCAAACTGCCCAGAGATGACAAGCCTTCCAGCTGTGCCTTCTCTTACCAGCCATCAGGAATGAGCCAGGTTTTCAGGAAGTTGTGCCTTGAAGTAATCAGAGATGTGCCGAAACAAAACCAAAACAAACCTAAGCAAACAAACAAAGAAACCACAAAAAACAAACCACCAAAACAAAACCCCCAAAGAAACCAAAAAGTAAAAAAACACCAAACCTCTTCATTTACAAAAGGGAGGGTTTTATCAGATAGCAATAGCTCCAATGACACAGGGCATGTTGTTTCCACACCTGAGGATCAGATGCATGATATTACTCACAGAGAACAAGTGTTTGCAAGACTTTTGTGCTCTGCATTTGCAAAAGACATCACTGAGGTATCAATGGAAAAGATGCTATCACAGAGTAAAGCAGAGGTACGTATTAACATTATTGACTGGCAACACCAAGTGATCTGTTGTCTTTAATACCAGATTTATCTCCCTGGTGTCTACAATCGTAAGAACCTGAAGATCAGCAATGTACAGCAATTGTCACATGGAAAGACAGGATGAAATGATGTGATGTCTTTTCATACAAAAATCAAATTCAAAATCAAAACCAAGCAACCAAAAAAAAAACCCGAAACCCACCTCACAATGGAGGTCGGTTTCTGTTTTGTTGGGTTTTTTAATCTTTAATTGCCAATGTTGCATATTGGCTTGAGGTTTGAATCTTTCTGTAGGTGCTATTCCAAAAAAGCAGTGTCCCTGGAGAATTAATAACATATGATCACTACAATAACTCTTCAAAAGTCCCTTGAGTCTCTGCAATTAACATGTTAAACTGCATTTAAAGGGAATAAAGTACCATTATACACAGAATAAGTAATTTCAGATTACTGAATTATTTGTCTGTACAATTACCCAGATAATTAACTAAACTTTATTAATAAAAGGTTTCCTTAACTACCACTTACTCTGGATAGAACTAACCCATCGAGCTTTTACTCTCAAATACATGCACAACGCAAAATACACCATAAATCTTATAGACATTTAAAAAACCCTATGTAAATTATATACTGAGCTGTGCTCATTTTGAGACTGTATTTTTGTTACATAGGGTGCTTTCCTTAACTGAGCTAACTAGAGGCAGATCCTGCAACATAAGAAAGGAACAGAATATCTACCAAAGCATAACCAGCCAAGGTGAATCTTAGGCTTAAGATACAGTGTTGTGATTGAGGAAGAATTACCAGTGACATATTCAAGCAAAATTTCATGCACCGTCCTGCCTATATTTAAAGACAGAACCTTTCTTCAGCAAATTTAGAGTCCATCTAAGCTATTTCCATGGTGGTAGACAGCTTGAGTCTAAAATAAGGGTAAGATAAATTGAGAACTAAAATTGACGACAAGGTGGCATTAAAGAAAAGACTAAGACAAGTGCTTAAGCAAGGTCTTTCTAAGCAGCATGGCTAATCACACACATGCCACTGCTCTGAGGGCAATGAAACCTGAAGGTCTTGCTCTTTCTAGAGCTGAGGTACACCATATGCAGATATGTGACCCAAAGGGCATGACTTTATCTCTAGAGCCGTGGCTTAAGCAGTCTTACACTAAACAAAACTGTGGTATGATCTCATTATCAGTAAGATGTAAAACCTTTGGGAATTTTGCTTTCTTTCATTTTAAATCAAGTCAGTAATGACTTTGTCTCTGCTAGAACCTGCTGCCCATGCAGGATTCATGCATGTGCTTGATATCCTGCCCCAGGTTCAGCCCCATAATCCAGCCGCCCCACATCAGCTGAACTCCAGTAACTGCTGCCAACCCACAGCAAATTCAAATTGAAATGACTGAGCTACAAAGTCATATTTCCTTTAATTTGCAGCAGACTAAAAGCATATACATGAACAGCTATAATGTTATAAACACCCATTCTGCAGCTACCTCACCCATAATTCAAGCACACGTCTGAAACCTTAACCATTAGGGTACATGAAGAGACACGTAATGTTTTTTACACAGACTCCTTTGCCATTTATAAGTTGCACAATCACATTTTTCCTCCCACAAATCTCACTTCTGATTACATGGTTTGCCAGGAATTAGGCATAGAAATACCTTTGTTTTCTGGCTCTGGGAACCCACCAATTCCTAAACTTCACATATTAACTGTTTGCTTCTGATACATCCCAACCTCAGCTGCACGACTAGTAAATGTACTCTAAACCCTTTGACTTCTAAAATCACCCCATTCCAGATGGGACACTGGTGGTGTTCATACTTTCTTATCCAGCCCATGAGTTATTAGGATGCTTAAGGCTTTGCCTGAAAGCTCTTGAAGTCACATCAGATATCTGAGTTGGGATATCTGGAGTGGAAATTCCTCACCCTTTCCAACTGAAGGTGTTCCATTTCAGGTGAAACACTACCTGTCTTTGTAGCCATGAAGAAGGTTAGGTCCAAGTGCCCTTTCCACTAGGTTTGCTATGCAATGTGGGACCTACTATTCATATGTAACCGAAGACTTTGTCAAAATGCATGTAAAAGATTTCTTCTCCCTTCTTTTGAGATTTGTATCTGCCTACACTCCTAAACAGAGAATTGGGCATCTTTTTGTTCTTCTTTGATTTTGTGTACGTTATTTCTTAAGTTTTTATGTTATTTCATAGTGCTATCAAATGAACATAGATACTACCGAGGAACTAATGCAGCAACACAGTTCATTAAGAGTGTTGGAAAGGTTATATTCAGTGGATAGATCCCACACCTCAAAATATCACAGCAATGTTGAAGCTTTTTTCCTTAGGTGGCTTGTGGTTCTGGGGTTTGGGGTTGAATTTTTTTGGTAATTTACCCAAAGAAAACTACAGGCATAGAAAATTTCAACCTGATAAAGGTATTGACAATTGAAAGCAACATATTATAAAAAAGCACTGTGCAACTTTGGCTTCAAGAATCACTACTTTAGATGAATAAAGTTATATATAGACTTACACAGTGTCTTTCAACCTTAGATTTAGAACTGCCTTATAGTAGAGAAATATCAGAAACACTGGTTTTCCCTCAGCGAGAAAAATTGTCAAAGTTGGCAAATCTGGCTACCATACAAATTCCAATTCAAGGTATAACCTCAGAAAAAGATTGCTAATTACTGGGATCCTGCTCCCACTCTTGGGCAGGGAAGCATGGCAGGTATGAGCATCCCCTCTGAACCAGTTGTAATGACTGGAAACAAATGTGGATTCTTAGCCACACAAGCAGAACTTCATACCTTGCAGACACATCTGTAAGTGCCTGGAGATTGAACAGGAGACTAGCGTTTCTTCTTCCCATGGTATGGGAAAAGGAAAGAATCACACCTACATTTTTCTAAGTTTATAACCCCAGTTTTCCATATTCAAAAGGTATTTCTCTGTCTTGAAAAGCACAAGAGACAGAGATGGATCACAGAAAGTTGTGCTTTGCAAGAGAGGTTTTATGAATAGCAAGCAGTGTGTACAATCCCAACTGTTCATGAACCTACCAGAGTTCCAAAAGCAGGTCTGGAGCTCACAGAAACCCATGTAAATATTTTGCTGTATGTTAGAAGCTCCCTTACTGAGGCAGGCACATGGAAGGAATATTTTGGAATAGAAATTTTACCATGGCAGTAGAATTCTTACAGCTGTGTCCTCAGGATTGTGTAGTCCCAGACTGCTGTCTACATCTGTGAGGGAGGACACACAGACCCCTCTGAGCGCAACTACCAAAGCAATTTGACTCAACTATACTCACAGTATTAGAAAAGACATAGGCTTAAAATCAGGAGTCCCTCACTGAGCAGGCCCAAGGATTTCTGCCATTAAAATGCTTGAGTACAAGACACTGAAGGTCTCACTTCATCTCTGTGCTTGCTATCTAGCTCCATCAAACTTGTGTTTGAGAAGCAGCAGGGCACAGAACAGCCTATAAGCCTGTAGGTACCCTCATGAGCTGCTTTTCAGTAGAGAGAACTGTGCAGTTATGTTGAAAGTAAGACTGTTTTGTCTGTTACTCATAACTGATGTGAACTGGAAGTAGGCAATTCATTTGCTCACTGATGTCAAGGTGACCATGGCAATTGACCTCCAACCTACCTGGTTATATCTGAACTGTGCCCCAAAGTTGCTGCATGAAGTTGTCTTCTTGTCCCTAGGTCAGCAGAAAGCTGAACATTGTCACAACCTGAACAAAAACACCCAGCAGTTTGCCCAGCTTCCCACACTCCAGAAAATGCTGGTGGTGGAAGGGTTAAGAGCCTCTCTGATAGCAGACTAGTTGTGTTGAATTCTTCAGTCCCACTGTTGTGAGGTACATAAAAGTGTTTTTCAAGAATACATATCTTCATAGGTTATACTGTCATTTTAAAGAACTGCATTTACACAGTAGGGAATTTAAGTTGGAAATGTGACACTCCTAGCAAAAACGTGAACTGGAACAAAAATTACCCAGGGAAGAAGCACCTTAAACCTTTCATTTCAAGGAATCTGTGCTAAGCCTGAACAGAGCAAATAATGAGCAATGAAAGGAGTCTTTGTTATGCCGTGATTTCAAAGCTCTGCCAAAATGTCAAATAATCCATTTAATCAATCAGAAAATTAAAGAATGTGGTAGATTCCCAAGGTAGCTTGATGTTTTAGCTCTGCCAAGTAATTCAGCTACTGCATAAAGCTTATGTCACAATAGCAATTACTTAATAAGGCATTTTTGTCTGTGTTGATGTAAAAATAGTTTCGTTTTCAAATTATTTGCAGCTGTGTTCTTACTTGGATCAAGCATGCAATACCACAAATGTTTACATTTGTTGCTTCAAGTACTGATTTAATTAAATTTTTATCACAATATTTCCTTCTAAAGTTTCCGATTATCTCAACACAGTAAGAAATTGATTTCTTAAAATAGGCATGCATGAGGTCACATAAGAAAAAGGAGACACTATCTGTTGTTTCACATACAAGACTCATTAAACGCTTCAGACACCACTAGCAGAACTCTTATAATTTCAAATACAGGTTATGATGTTTACATTTCAAATTTGGTTACTTATTTCAGGACAAAGTTTAACAATCTTGGGAAACCAGGATTACCATGACTTGAATTCTGGGAATGTGAAACAGTCTACACTGAATATTTTTTATACTTTAGGTCATTTATTTTCTGTTTCTCTCAAAGGACAAATTTGATAGCCTTGTTAAAAATGTAGAATTTTTTCTTCTAACAAGCCAAATAAAATTAAAAGTAAAATTAAAGATCCATTTTGTTAATGTGAAATTAAATACAAAAGTTTCATTAAGGTAAAAAGTTCAATGAGCACTTAAATGTATTGTTACTTAAGAAAACTTGAGTAAACCAATATTGTCTGCCAAAATAATGCTCCTCAATAAAAATAAAGTTCAGCTGAAATTTAATGTCTTAATTTTAAATCAAATTATTTGAGATATGGTTTTATTATCTACACTTTTGCATATTCCAGAAATTTCTTATGAGCTCTACCTTGCGTCAGTGGCACGAAACACATCTTATGTCTACCTGTAACTATATGGACGATATCTGTTTTTCTTTTTTATCTTTTAAAATTTGAAATGCTGACATAAAAGAATCATAAACTCTGCCAAATATATACCTACACTTCAGTTTTTAAAGAAAAAAAGCATTCAGCAGAGCAAACAAAGCCTGACCTGTGCTCATGACAGCAGGTGGTTAGTGTCTTTGTGATCCTGGAGCCTATTAGTATGATCTCCTTCAGTGGCCGGATGAATAGGGACCTTCCTTTCAGAAGCCACAGTGAGTTTCACAAAAGCTTCTCTGCAGAGGAGGGCTGGAATGAATCCAGTCATGCAGCTTTCACTAACCCACTGATCTTTTCTTTGGCTCCCCATCTCCACTGCCTATCTACCTCTCCCTGTCCCCCTACATTTTGTTTCCTGGTCTGGTCTTATTGCCAATAGAAAAAGGCTACAATGAAGACAGCAAAAATACCCTACAGAAATGTATTCAAGTGGACCATAAGTGGGGAGCTCCTCAGCATGACTAGAATTGCACTCACAAAAAATTCTGCAGAAAATGCAAGAACTTTGGCCAGAGATTAAGCAAAAAAATTTTATCACCTCTGAGTACTGTTAGTCTCCAGATTTTATCAGACCAGGGCATCTCCTCATACCTACTCTTACAATTTTCAGATGCGCACATGCTTCCAGGGCTGAAGTGCCAAGGAGACACCCTTCCCACTGTATTTTCTTGTGGAGGTAGGAAAAATGACCATAAACACTAAAAAGCATAAGTGAAATAACAATAAAAAACCTATTTGTCCCAAATAGGGGTCAAACTTTTTTTTCTGTAATGACTCTTGGAATTTTCCTACTTGCTGATGTTCTAAAACTAACCAAGCTAACTCATTCGAAACAACACATAAGATTGACCAAAGCTATTGAAAACTTAGGTCGAGCCAAGGTGTTTGATTTCAAAGTTGAAAAAAAATCCTCTCAAAACATTCAGCAGCCCAAGCAGATAATTAGGAACAAGGAGTCCGAGTTCTACCCAGAAATATGGGTAATAAAATAATGAGAGGAAAGTTTGTAAGGATACATAACATCTTTGAGTAAATCATGTTGAGCTGGAAAAAGATGGGCACAGTTCTGTCATAGGTGTCTTTTCCCATGGAAAGAAAGCACTAGTTTTATTTTAGCATAACTGCTGTAGAGTAGAAAACCAGAAACCCACTCATCTAATGTTTGCCAGACAGTCAAGTTCTGGGTGATAGCTTATAATTAAAAAGCATGTCTTGGAGAGGAATGAAAAATAACAAATTGTGTGTAATATTTTTTTAAGAAATCAAGAAAAACTAAGAAAATTAGAAGAGACAATAATTTAAAGGGTAGTAAAGCAGCAGGTTGACAAGGCACCATTTAAACTAATCCTAGGAATTCAAATAACACAGAAAAATTTGATCAGAAAAACTTTTTTTTCTCTCTCTCTCTCAGTATAAATCTTCCTACCCCCTAACTCCACAGAACAACACAGCTCCTCCAACTTTTGTCTCATAATGCCATACCTGATTTTTTCAAAACCCACCATGGGGTTGTGGATGAACAATGAACTGATGCTGACACGAGCACGACAGTGATACTGCTGGGAGAACAGGTAAGTGCCCGTCTCCAGAAATAGCCTTTCCAATTCTGTATTTGTAAAGAAAGTGCAAACCTCTCTCCTCCTTCCAGTGGCACAGCCCTCCCAACAATTAACAAAGCCTCTCTTATATCCAGATCAAACAGCAATAATTTATTCTCCATGATGCTGCCCTTGAAGACTGCATTAAAGCACTAGCTCCAGCAGAAAACAATGGCTCTTGATTTTATATTTCAAGCCATGGAAAACACATGACACTTGCTTTCAGACACTTCCCCCTTCACAGGTGGCACTCAAGCTGTTTGCATTATCCAAGAAAGACTTAGGAAGTCCTGCTTGGATCTGAGATTATCAAGATGCTGCTTCTCCTGAAAGCTGGTATGTCCACTACCTCAGACAGTATTTTGAAGGTGTAGGTAGAACACTGTCTTGCTCTTGACTAAGGCTGTTAATTTATTAAGAACACATGCAATATGGACATTTACAATTCATTAAACAAAGTGGCAACTTTAACATTTCATCTTTGTGACAAGACCTTGCTTTTTCCTGACAACTGACTACACTTTAAACATACACACTTTTTACTCAGTTTGACACTGACAAGAAAAATACTCTCTTTGCCATCATGGCAAGGTGTCACTTAAAATCTGATTCTCAAGATCTTACAACACATAATTCAAAGAGGTGTATCTGAAGTAATATTTCAGGATTTATGAGAAAGCATTTTTCTTGCTCAGAAAAAAAAACCCAAACCAAACAGATCAGGTCCACCCTGCAGGCAGAGGGAAAGGAAAATAATTAGGATATGAATAATGAAGTTTTTTCAGGAAAGAATAGACTAAAAAAGGTTCTCTGCAACATCTATGGATGAACTGCTACTAGAAAGAAGTATAATCCCAAAGTAACATTCTCTCCTCCACTAACACCTTAAGGTGTGACCACTCCAGGACAGGTCATTGCTCATTAACTCCATGGCTGAACACTTGTGGGCACTTGGAGCTGCTTCTAAGTAGTCAGTGGCGTTAGATCTGCAAACATGCTATGAAGAGAGTTACTGAAGCACATTTAGGTCACTCTAGTGCCTAGTTTCCAAGGAGGAATTCACCTCTGGTGTTATTTCAGAGTACTGTAACTTTTGACTCTCAAAATAATTTGGAGACAAAATGCAGTACTGAAAATATTCTCTACAGGTGGGATTGTAGACTACTTTTCAAAATATAGTCTGCAGCAAAGATGAATTGTATTTACCAACAGAACAGTTTAACTGCAATTCATCATCAAACTAGCAGAAATGGAGAAAAAGAGTACAGACACCCATGTTTAAAGGATTTTGTCTCAGGTCTCTGAAAAGTTATCACCAAAGTAGGTATTGAAAACAGGAAGACAATTTTTATCTTAGCCAAATACGAAGTTGAAAAATAAATGCAGTTTATTCTCTTGGCTATACACCCTGGACACTATTGTAAAAAATTCTGTTAATACATAGGGAGGAAAATAGTTTTAACAGGAGTCTGAAGGTAATGTGTTTTACATGTTTTTATACTTTTTTTTCACATGGCACCATTGGAGCAAACCTGTGTCTACCCTTTTTAAGCCCAAGTAACACTGAAATAATTGCCACACAATGTCTGTCAATTTAATCATGGTTAAATTCTCCATGTGCTGTTTGATTTAAAGAAGAAATTAAAATCTATAATACAATGGGAAATACACATCCTGCCTGATTACTCCTGAGGCTTTTCACCAGAAGATGACTTTAGTTACAATAAAGTCAGTATTTTTAGCAGAGAAAAAATTCACATCTAAGAGAAATAATAAAGGAGTCAAAGTACTAAAAAATCAGTAATGTTTTATTAACATATGCTTCAGAGAAATACTACAACAAAAAGTCATAAATAGTTACATCAGAATAAATAACATTCCCCAAAATATTCCCAGAGGAAACTGGTACACAAAAGCAAAGGAGACGAAGCAGTAAGGCAATATGTGGAATAGCAGCAGTGTAAGGAATTTGTCAGAAATTGTTTTGAGCCCAACCCTGTCAGCCTTCACCTCAGTTCCAGAGAGAAAAAGAACAAGCACTTTCAGAAAGACATGCAGGCAGAGAAAAGAATTCTTTTTTAATCCCTGGATCACCTCTCAGATTTGCTCTTAAATATGGAAATAAAGAACCTGGACCAGTTGCTAACAGGGCAGACCTTGCTTTGTTTCCTTCCTTATTTCCAAGCATTTAGAAGTTCATGGGCTTTTCTTTGTATTCATTTTAGCATGTGTTTATTAGCTATATTAAATTCTTAGCTAAGGGTTTCATATACAGTATTATCTTTGGGAGAAAATGAAAGATGTAGGAACGATTTAAAGACTGAACACTGATGTAAAGATGGATCATCTTGTTACAAACTGATTTCCTCTCATCAAACTATGTGGGTGAAGGATGAAGAAACAAAATGCAAAAACATGGTAGTCAAAGTGATGACATACTGAACCATCTTCCAATCATTCTCAATAACTCTACAACTACAGCATGCTATCCTGATGGCCCCATCTGAGTTGATGATTTTTCACAATGTATTTCATGGCTTCCATCCCTACATGAGACTTTATTACTATCACATAGGAATAAAAAGCCATAAAACACTAGAGTGAATTTATCTTGATCAGATGCAATACTTATTTTCTTCACATGATTTCACCACCATTCCAAAACTAACCAATGATTTCATGCTACATTACTAAACATTTTAAACTACATTTCAATGACAAGAAAGACACTGAAATGGTTACATCACAAATTAACAGAGCTTTAGCCTTTAAACACAGTCCTACCTATGAGAATCAGAAACAATCACAAGACACAACCATTTAATTCACTGATAAAAAGACAGGACACCACAGAAAAATATCACTTCCACATACATCTTTCAAGACATAAGGAAAGACAAGAGACACAAAAGAAACTGGTATAGATAAACGCTATGAAAGCACCACTACCAGCATCTTTTCCCTAATTTTCCTTACTAACTTCCTGGCATGCATTATAAAAAAATCGGACTCCAACACTAAGACACCTTTAAGACATCTGAGCTTAACTGCAGAAACAGAACAAGATTCCCTCCCTATGGCACTGAAACAGCTACTGTCACAGAGCTGCTACCAAATATGACCCTCTCATCCCTAGGACCTTTACCTTCTTGGCTATGATAAATTTACTATAGCTGCAAAGTCCCTATTTCTCCTGATGGAAGACCAAATGAGACAAATTATAAAATACACTTATTTTATAAGCCAGACTATAATTCTGAGGTCCTGGTCTAAACACAGTTATTTATTAGTGTAATTAGTATTCATCTTCTTATTACTACTAATTGGCCAAGTAGAAACACGAGTCTCTAGAGTCATTGAAAAGTCAATACAATAATTTAACTGCCATTTAAAAATAATTTTGCTTGTACACTTGCAAGCAAACTAAGCTGCATCAGAAACATCTCAAGCTAAAAGTCTATGCTTTACCAAAAATATTTTACGTTTTCCCAGCTACGTAAACCCATGGCATGGGACTAGTACTAATTCTGATCTAGTGCTGACACTAGAACTCAAAATTAACTCGAGTTTGATTTATATACTGCTATCTTTTCTTGCCTACCAAATCCTACTTCTTGCATAATATAATGTTGATAGCATAGAAAAGAGCGAGAAATCATTAAATGAAAGGAAGTGCATAAATAAATTCAATTATCATGCATAAAACATGCAAATGACTTAAAGACTGCATATGAAACTCTAGTTTATATTCATTAATCTCAGGTTGCACTTTTGAGGGAGAAAGAGACACTAATCAGATCCAGATTAATGCACTCCCAAACCTTCCTATTTGTTTTTAGGTGAGGGTTAAAATAGATGTATTAAAATAAACACAGCTGCTCACCTCCCCCAACCCTGTTGGTGAAAACTAAAAATTGTATCACAGGCTTGAGATGCTGGGTTTTTCTGAGCTCCTCAGGACTGCCATTTACCCACTATCCCTCTCTTTTTTTTTTTTTTTTTATGGAAGTTTTGTCTGTAAACTAGTCCAAAACCAAGCTAGTGACTTGACAGAGAGAGCAGGATGGGAAGTGTTTGGGCTTGCCTAAATCATCCCCTCCCTCTTCTCCCTTCTATCCTGAATGATGATGCAGATGGACCATTTTAAACGGCGTGCAGACAGTCCCTAAAGGGGCTCCATCCAAAGCTGGCACATTGCTGCTGTGCAGCTTCATTGGGTGGGAAACAGGGATTCACAAGTGGGCTTATGCAGTCCAGCTTTGCTTACCCAGCCAGTAGAAACACAACACACAATAGGGCCAAACACCTTTAACCCATCACCTGCTCCAGGTTTCATTGCCCAGGGATTCCCCCCAGCCTCTGCCCAATTATCTGGCTATGAAAACAGCAGCCCCCAGCCTCCCCTTCCCTCTCCTGCTGGAGCTGGGTGCCAGTCCCTGCCACTTACCCTTGCCTAGGGAGCACCCAGGGAAAAGCCACTGAGGACAAGAACAGTACCCACAACAGCAAACAAAGGGGAAGTGGAATTCCTGGGGCTGATTCTGCCCCAGGAGAAAAGTAAGCACATGGAAGAAAAATGCCCAGAAAGAAAAAAGAATGAAAGGTCCCATTCCCATCTACTGGGAGGGGAAGGTTAAATAAAGCAAACAAAAAAGGTCACCAAACTAATTTCACACTGAAACCAATGAATTTAGATTAGAGGCCCAAAGGGGAAAGGTTAGGATGTTATCAGTGACATAATTTCTCTTCCCTTTTGTTAAAATGATTGGATATTAAACCCCTCCAACACAATGGGACACACTTTCTGCAGGGTGGAGGGAAGAATTCAGAATCTTACATTTCTTCAATTATTTTTTACACATTATCCTCCTGAACTACAGACATTACACCACATAAGCACAAAAACGCATACATGTAGACTCAAACATATATTCACACATATGGTTTCAGACACAGACTGACTACTGCTGACAGCTTGATTCAAGAGAGATTTTTATTAGGATTAATTTCTGCATGTTTGCAGAAGCTAAATTAGTTGCAATACATAACAACAAGGTTGAAATCTGTCAACATCCTGAAAAATATTCAGAGAGCTATTTAGTATACACTTATAATATTCATTGCTCCTAAAAGAGAAAATGATCATACAGTAACTAAACCCTAAGTAAGAGCTAAAGATATTCACCTCATGAAGCCATTTCTCAACTAGCCCCTTGGCACTTGCTGAAATTATTCGCAGCATGAGCTCTACTTTTTCATTTTCTGCTGACTCCATGTGGGTAATTTCTCTCCTGTGATTAAAAGTGAGCTTGTCAATTCCTTCAAAGCATTTCCTTAGGTTTGGTTGGACGTGGAGTGGATCCTTTGTCTCAAAAAGGATTCCTAAGAGATCATTGCTGCATCTGGAGAAAAAAACCTGAAAAATGATAAAAAATGAACTTTAGAGGTATTTATATAAACATATTTTACACCAACACCAACAGCAGACAGATGAAATGGACTGTTTACCTTGGAAAGAATAGTCTTTTCTTCGCCAGATAATCATTCAAGGCCTTCCTGAATGTCATCCAAAAGCGATTCTGCCTCCTTCAACTTATCCAGCATCTGGGGCTGCGAGATAACCCTCGTGGCATTGGTCTCCTTCACTGACTCCTTCGTTATTAGCCTCCTGGTGGGTGAGATAGAATACAGTGAATGTAATAACCATACTTCACACAACAGGCTCTCTCTCTCTTTTAAATTGAAAATCCCCTTATTACAAAACAAGGGGTGTTCTTTTTCTTCTACCTTTAAGTAGGACTGCCACATTCATTGCTTTTTACAAAAACGCAGCTGCTTTTTAAGCTACAGATAAATAGAATCTGCTAGGCGGTAATTCTGCTCAGTCTGAATGCATTATTTTCTAAGTCACTTTAGTGAGACTCTTTTTATTATGAACTGGAATGAACAGGGAAAGTCCTTTTCTCAACTAATTATGACTATGCTTTGGTCTGTACTATTAACTTACAATGCCAGATTGGTCAGCTTTTTTTTTCCTTCCTTCAATCAGTTCAACAAATTATCATGCTTTTGCTGGAAAATTAGAGAGCTAATTATTAAGACTTTATGGACTAATGATGAAAATATAAATAACATTGAACAACAGTGTATCAATAACAAGAACACAATCCCTTTGATATGCACAATGCAATCTCCTATTTTAACACCACTGATGCATGGACAGGAGTTACTTTGATTCAATCTACAGTATTTTCTTCTCAAACATTTGTTAAACTAGGTATTTCCAAACTGAGGAAAAAACGAAGCTGGAACACCACTATTCATATACCTATCCCTGGAACACTATTATTGTACTCCCAATTTATGAAAATCAGGAAAGACGGAACAGACAGCAAAACTATAAAGACATTAAACCAGAATAACATCAGGACATCTGTTGTTTCCCACGATAAGACATAATGTAGTACGTTTGATTTAAAAGACACTTGTGGTTCATTTGGTTTTATTTAATTAGCTACTTTAAGGAATGGATTAGCTTGCAAAGAAGATTTTGACATTCCACAGTAATACCAAAAACTAGCATATCGTTCTGAGGTGTTGAGGCCTTCAGTGGTCCACAATGACTGGCTATGACAAAGTAAAACATACTCAGCTACATCCCAAGTGGAAAACAACACCATTAGCTTATTGGTTGTCCACACAGACACTCCAAAAAATGAAATGTAAGTATTTACATATCACTACTCAGTTCCTTTTATGTAACGTATACTGTGATAAACGGAATTCAAATAAATAAATGAATAAGAAAAATCCTTTCTCCTTAAATTAATTTTCAAAACTTTTGAGTTGGAAACCATCAGTATGGTAGAAAAGCCTGTCAGCAGAACAGCTGCGTCTGCCCAGCATTCAGGTTTGCAAATTAGAAAGAATCCTGGAAATAAGAACTTGTTCAGTGAAAGAAAACTCACATCGCCACTATCTCTAAAATCCTACTTGTATTCAAAATAATCCCATTCCCATGTATTTCTGCCTGAAATATTATGGGAGGGTATTTATTGTATATTTTTCAAGCACCTACTGTAAAAACATATATATATATATATATATATATATACAGCCAACAACAGTGACATTGCTTTGAGAAGCTAAAACTTGCTACTTCCATGAGGTATTTCTCAGTCTTCCATGAGGTATTTCTCAGTCCTCTGATACTTGGTAAACTATGGACCCTTTTGGATTGCTTGTCTCCGTATCTAGAGACCAACCTGAATGCTGGAGTATCAGGAGAAGCCTAATTCATGTAGACTGAAAAGCAGTTGGTTCTACTAAAAATAACTCTACATGTATTAATGGAGCTTCCAAGATGTGAAAGTAAATGAACACATTGACACAAACACTTATTTAACTTTATTTTAGTACCAAGCTGGGTGTTCATGTACACTCTAATGTGTCCCTTCATATCACCTCTGAAACAAGGACACTATTTAGCATATTGGGAATTCAGGTATGTTATCTTTTGCACTAAACTAATAAAAGAATTTCAAAATGCTTATTCCTGCTTGATTAAAAATGTAACTGGATCTGTCAGTTTAGCAACATTTCTTTTCAGGAAGTGACAGTAAGGTCAATGTGAGAAATCTTACCAATGTGGGGTACTGTTTTTCCTAAATTAATTTCAAAATTTAAGATATCCTCAGTAATTTTGTTGAGAATGTCATTCTTTCAGGCATAAAAGGCCTTCAGATTACTGATTATCCCACTTTCAACATGGCTAGTATCAATGGAGTACAATACATTTTGATTAAAAATGAATCTATTTCATTTCAGCTAAATCAACTAAACACAGTGAAACAGTTAGATTTCACCCTGTGCTCATCCTCTGCTGAGCACTCCCTGAGAGCTTTTCACAGTAGTCAGGGTTATGGTACAAAGTGATTGAGTGACTTGACAAACATTACAGGCCTAGTAGAGGCCCATTTACATACAGGAGCAAGACCTATAAACTCCCAGTTTTGTACTTTATCCATCTGACCAT
>NW_008238664.1:9465453-9485605 GCF_000691975.1 Corvus brachyrhynchos
CCTACACTTCAGAAGAGAGAATCAAAATGAAGATGAATTCAGAAAAAAAAAAAAAAAGAAAAAAACCCAAACCTCCTATCTTTACCAAACCATTTTGTAGCTACTCCTTTCCCTTGCAAATGTATGTAAGATAGCTGTATGTGTCTTCCAGTGTATTACTTCCATGATTAAATGCAAGTGTTTTACATGTGCTTTTAGATATGCATGCATTTTGAATATTCTGGAGGTCATTCAAGAGCAGATCAGATATATACCTAAACACAGACTTAGTATTTCAGGGAAGTGACAGCAGTAAAGCCCAGTTTTTATAAACCTAAAAATAATTTAAGAAATATTTTGCTAGAAATGTTCTTTACCTGTTTCCAGTTTTACTTCATGGAATACAATGAGAAACAAGACATGCAGAAATGGTTGTTTGCCTTTGTCACTCAAATCCTAACTTACTGGGAGGCTATGTCTCTATTGTTTCTGAGCTCCTATCATAAAAACTAAATAGAAATCAATTTAAGACAATGAACTTTAAAATTTACTTTCCCCTCAGTATTCTAAAGTGGCACATCTAAGTCGGCAAAGTTTTAAATAATGGAAGTCAGTGAAGCCTAAATCACACACAATAGTGAAAGCTGAGATGCGAGATGGAGATGAAATCTAAAAGCTAATTAAATTCAACAAGAGCCTCTCAAAGGCAACATACCAGCTTAGCCTCCCATGCTAACATTCCGTTTTGAAGGGTGCAGTAAATGGAGGGCCTTTCATGGCTGCAGATTTCACAATATGATCCACCAGCTAAACCTGAGAGGGGAGAGAAAAAAAAGATTAGATGCATGGATTACTGTACTGAATAGATGCCAAGGCCAAGATAAAAAGAATAGATAAGTTAGGGCTTCTGAGGAGCTAAATTTGAAGCCAACCGGCAAAACGGATTGAACTTTATTACCTCAAGTCACTGAGAAATTCCCTAGACAGTTGGATGTAATTTGAAAAGGTCAGAAAAAAAATTTCCTTCACAGTTATTATTGCTTCATGCTTTAAGGGTGTGCGATTGTGAGATGCCAGCTCTAATCATTTTTATTGACTTGCTCTAGAGAGACAGACAGATGCGGAAGGAGTCACGACAGACAGATAAGTCATACCCTACCTTTGTTTCCAGTTTTAAAACATATCACACACTATTAGGTATGTTTTAATGCTAATCATTTCATTTTATCCTTTGTCATATCTGAGAAGAATTTCCTTGTTTCTCTAAGACAGCACAGAAGGGGGAAGGGAGGGAAACTCTGCATAACATTGGAAACCTGCTACAATTTTTCGTATTTGATCTGAGCATTTATTGAATTCCATGTGAATCTGAAATACATAACTGAAATTCAGTAAGCGTAATAGGATTTTCTAGACATTTTTAGGTATGCTCAGTTGATTTTTTTTTCACCTAAAGGGGAACAGATCTTACTGAATAGGTTATAGGAATGACCTTCAGCATACTGACAGTACAAGCTTTATTACCAGTGTGGCTGTCTTGGGAAAAAAAACAACATACAAAAAACCTCATGAAGAAACAGAAAACAAACCAACCCCAATTAAAGGCATTTAATTCTCTGACTTAGCATTCACAGATGCTTGTAATCAAATAAGAACATTTGCTAACATTACACTCGCAGTCAATTTTTTTGTCATGCAATTAAAATCGAAAGAGATTTAAGAACACAAAAGAAGAATTATGCAACCCAACCCCTGGAAAATTTTAATTAACATTAGATTTTCTTTTGCTCTTTCTTTCATTCATAATACAAGCATATGCATTCCATGTATCCTGACCCTGAATGCACTGCAGAGGTAATTTTAATGGCCATTAAAGTACAGCTCTGTGAGTTTCTCTACTGTATTTTGTTTATGCACCCCTCCTGTAAGCTGACTAAACCTGTTTCTACTTGGATAAGAAAGCCATCTCCATATGGTCATACTCCCTCCCTTCAAGCCCTGTACATCAGAGGGTAACATAAAATTGTAGCAGAAGAGTTGCATATATATATTCACTCCTCCAGAACTTTATACCTCTGAAAGGAAGTCAGAAACAAACTGCTTAGCTGCAGCAAAGAACAAAAAGCACCAGGAATTGTTCCACTAATGGCAGCTGGAACTTTCAACTGAAATTGACTCTTTCCGACAGAGAAGATGCATGGATGATTTAAATGTGACACTTTCTTCTACAATTTAGGAAGCTGTTGAAAGAAGAGAAGTGCACCTATATTTATGGAAAAGGGGCTTGGGAGAGGTAGTCACTTACTAGATTTGCAACAATTGATTTAGACTCTACTACTCTTACGTTTTTAATCAGATTCCCACTGTCACCTTCAAGATGATGCTGAAACTAAAACAGGAATTTAGTTTTCTAAGATCACAGATGTGTAACTATAGAGGAACCCTCCAGCTTCTGTGGCAACATGACTACATTGTGATTTTCATTCCCATTTTTTCCCAACAGAAGGAGTGACAGAGAAATTAAGTTCTGGCGTCCTCCTGACCTAAGCTCAAAGACAAACTCACGTACCCTGTCAATCTTTTTGCCCAAAAAAACCCCTTATTTTTCATGAAAAAATATTTGCTCAAGACACAAACATTTAACGTCGGAACTCAGTTTTCCTAAAATACTCCCACATCAACATATTTTGATGCCATTTTCAACACAATAACATCATTCCATGTTTACAAGACCCCCACTACCTTTGCTACCGTTCCTTTTTTTTCCCTGTCTCCTCAAGGGCAGCACATGCTAGCAGACAAGTAACTTAAACTCTAATTCATTGTACCACATGTAGAAGGGGTAGATCTTTAAAATGTTCCATAACACGTGTGAGAAGCTGATCCTATCTAATCCTCACAAACAGGTGACAACACTCTCCACCTTTTTATAGCACTTTTTACGATACTGTTTGCCTCCCATGTGATTATTAGCCATGATGATGGTAAAATTGCACAAAATTCAAAGTATTGCTAACATGAACTGTAACAATAGGTTTAGTTAACCACTGAAACAGTTTGCTCAGAAAGGTGAGAAATTTTCAGTTACTTCTAATCAGTATTTCAATTTAAACAATATTCTCACAGTTTAACCGTGAGTTGTTTGGTTAGGTGCAGGAATCACACTTCTCTCCAGCCTTTTAGGTCTAAAGCATTGTGATCCAATTGGAATGCCAGTTGGTGTAACAGGATCACACCAGTAGGATGTCTTATATTCTGTCCTTCTGTGTGTGACCAGGAGACTGCAACATTCATATATTCAATTTGAAAATGAAGACCTCGCAATTCTGTGTCCCAACAATGAAAGAAATTGTAGGTGCCTTTGTCTTGTGAACACTAGATTACTGAAATCCATTCAGCATGTGATGTTAGCCAATTCAAAAAACATGAATCCAAACAGTATTTTTTTTCTACTGGAAGCCCATAGCCATAAGAGCTACAAGACAGGTACTCCCTGCAAGGTCTTTCACTTGAATGAATTGTCCCCTTAATTTCTGATACAAAGCCCCGCCTCCCCAAACAGCTGATAACAAAGGAAAATACCTTTTGTCTGTCCTGACTCCAGCCAGAGTCCCCACAGGACTAGAGGGAGGGCTGCATTGTCATGTTTGTTTTACCAAGACTAGATGTTGCCCATGTATTCTCCAATTTTGTTCTGACCAGCAGACATGCCTAGGCTGTATCCCTAAGAGGAAAAAATCCAATCGAACAAAAAAACCCACAAAAACTAAAACGACAAAAAGCTGGCTTGAGAGCACGCCCCAGACACAATCCAAGTTTTAGATGAGCTCCAGCATCGCTTCAATCTACAGAAGACCATGTTGCTCACATACACAGTTCACACAAAAGAATTAGGTAACTATTTTACGGATGAGGGAGAAATGCTTGCGAGATGGATATGAGTATCATTATTAACTCCAAAAAGCAGTGTTAGGTGGTGGCTACCAGTTTTAGTACTTCCATGTGCTCCAACAGGTGCACATTCTTTATGAATGTGCACCTGCTACTGGAAAAGGCTGGTGAGCTTCTTTGTTTGTGTTCTTTTTGGTTATGCCTTTTTTTTTATTAAGCTCAATATAAAAAGTTTCTCAATGAAGACACAGAAAACATTGCAGTATCTTACACCATACTGGGGCAGCTAAACCTGTTTTGATTCTTCAGAATAGGTCCCAAATATTGATGGTCCTAAAGGTTTTTTTCCAACTTAATGACTCTGATTCTTTGTCAGTTAATCACTTAGTAAACATTTGCTTTTTCTTAAAAGCTGCTCTGTGATGTGTGTAATTTGAACCTGTCATTTTTTGCTATACAGAAGAAATACAGCACTCTCAAAAAAGGCTGCAATACACTTAACTAGATGTAATGTTTATGTCTTGAATGGCAACTCATTCTTAAAATAAATTAGACCTTCTTAAAGACATAGAGAAAAACCCCCCACTTTTGGATTTACTATGAATAATAGTATATTTTGCCAAATTCTCTCATGTGAACGCTGATTCAGCTCCCAGCTCTAATATCATCACACTTAACATGCAACAAATTAGGTTTGAGAACAATGAAATGCAATTAAAATACTGTATGTACCGCAGCAGAAAGAGATAATATTTTATTTATGTTTAGTGGGAAGAAAGATAAAGAAAATCCTTTCTTGTTATTAAAGTTATAATGAAGGGGTCTCAAAAAATATACACAGGTACAGGAGGAATTTATAACTGATTTTTCCTCTCAGCATTTCAACTAGCAATTCAGTGTTGGTTGATCACATGGAGAATGAGAATCTAAACATTTGAATAATCAACAGTTGCTATCACTTGAATTCTTCCATCTTTCTAAGATGAAAAGTGAATATATATTTCCAATCAGCAGCTGTTTTAAAAGAATTCTCTGAAACAAAGTCCTTAATGATTTGGGCATTGCACATTGAACTTTAAGCCTTTCATCATTTTTCTGGAGTAAAATTTAAATCAACAGTCAGAAAGCATCTTTCTTCAGTGTATTGTTGAATCCTCTCCAAGTTGTACTTACTATAAATGACTATTTAATAAAACAATGTCAAATTTTGAACATTTTTTTCTTGTTATTAGAACAGGTTTTGGAACCCAGAATAAAATAAGTGAGCGAACTGCCTGGCTGTCCTACAAAAGTATAATGGAGATGCAGCCAAGGTTCTCCTCACGCTGTTTATATATGGTCAAGCAAATTAGAGTACATATAATGCAACACAGACATCACAGGTTCCTTTTTCAAATTTTGTATTCCTAATAGATGAAAGTCCTTTTTTAGGCCTCAGATTTCACTCTCAGTAAAGTCTCTGTGGATTCTACTCCAAAAATTTAATTCTAAAATAATTTAAACCTAGTGGCTGTGGTAAGAAAACCTCTTTTTAAGGCCAGACTTTTTTAACATCTACCATGAATTTAGGCATTCAATCATTTCTTTAACAGAGTTTTGGAGGACTGCTTTTGGCTTTACACCCTGACAGAGCCCTGACCCATCTCCAGCCACATGAAAGCTAGAAAGGAGTAACATGCACTTCCTTTTGGCTGAATTCCCTTTCTTGTCAAGTGAAACCAACCTTTCAATTACATAATATGTACATATAAGTAGGTATACATCTATAAATACATAATATATTACAATAAAGCCATTAGTGAATGGTCAGGACCAAGAAGTCATTTTACTTTGTACTGTACAAGCTAGAGTGGATGCACCTGTTGCCTTGAAAGTCATCCTTTGAGTTAAAAACTACAGTGTTTTGATTATTTTGTAGCTGTCCACTGCAGCCTTCAAACATTTTAGTATTTTTTCACTTACAACATATTTGTCTTTGACAAACAACCACAACAGTTAAAGTGGTACTATTCGTATTTATGCCTCTCTTCTATGTCATGCTATTTATAAGTTGTTTTGTTGTTTTTTTTTTTTCCCTTTATTTGTACCAAAATTGTACCTGGAGCCCTCAGCTCCTTCTAGCACAGACTACAACCCAACACATTCTTCCCTTTCCTCCCTCAAAGGCCTTATAGCTGAATTTGGAAATGAAAGAGAAACAAAGTGACTTGCCTAAAATCTTTCTTTTATCTCTCCCTCACACATCCATGAATTTACAGGGTTGGATTTTTTCTGAAGAGATGGAAGAGACCTCATAGAGAAATATGTTGAACAAGTGAGGAATCAAAGTTCATACTGCAATGAGGAAATGAGGAAAGAGTTGATATTGTGCATAACATTTTGGAGCATGCTGACATTGTTGAAGGCAGACGCGAATTGTATAGGTGCAAAAGGAAAAGGATAATCAAAGTAAAAAGATTTAAAAGTTACACAATCCTAAAAAAACAAAAAAAGGGCTAGGTAAAATAATGTGAAGATTTGATTTTACACATCTGAGAGCTCATGTGCTTGGAAAGAAGTATTTTGTTGCACTGGGAATTTGGCCGAGTTTTCTTCCTTCTTTCCAATAGTACAATTTCCATTCTTACATCCAGAGAGAATATTAACATAAAAATAGTCTCTGATTTAAACAGTCTAATACTGCTCTGGAGACTAATAAGCATACAGATAATTTTCACCTAAGAGAAAAAGAACTTTGTAGGCTGTTTGGAAAAAGACACCAGCAATTGTTGGAAAATGCTCCAAATGCCCCAAAAATGATCAACCAAAGTGGAATTGTCAAGAAAAAGATGAGAGAGATGGTGAGAGTTTTGATAAATTTTCTGTGTGATCTTTACAGTCATTTTGACAGGCTATGCATTTGTACGTGCACACACGTGAGTACGCCAAGATGGAAACACGCTTTATTGTGCAAACAGCTTCCAGACAGGCCTTTTCACTACTCTAAATGTACTTCAGCATATTTTTATCTGGTCTTGCAATTTTCTTTCTGAGAACCTATAGGCTTGGAAAAGCCATTACTCAAAAATACCATGTTTTATAGTCAATATTCACCCAAATGAAATGCTCTATGTTTATGGCAACATAAAAATGCCACACACATATTGGTTCATAACCACCACGCAAGCATCATTCAGTGCATACATACACACGCAGGAAAGAATTAAACTAAATTCAAATACTCATAATGTTTGTTCTACTTCTCAGTTTGCACAGCTGACAATTGAAACATGAAATGGTTCATTAACAGACATTCTAACATAAGAAAACTTACTATCTTACTCTGAGGCTTTATTCATTGCATGGCAGTTCTGTCTGAAACAGGAACTGGCCCAAAGTATGAACCTCATAGGTTCACACACATGCACACTCACACAAACACACATGCAATATCTACCAGAAGAAAGGGTTGCAGCATCATTGTCATCAATGATGAGGAATGTAGATGGAGGAAACACATTAATAAATGAGGGACTGTTGAGGAGAGGTAATAAGAACAAAACTATGCGAGGTTTAAAAGAAGACAAGAACTCTCTATTTAATGTTATTGACAAAGAACCTAATAGAGTTACCTAAGAAAGGAGTTTATTCACATAGCTTGAGTCTTCCTTTCTGAGCACAGACATGGAAAACCACACACCAAGCAGAGTATCTCCAATGTGGCAGAAAAGACAGCACTGACCTACTCCACTTTCCTTCTCTTACTATCTTCTGTAGTTTTAGATAGTTGAAAGTAATTTTAGATTAAAAGCAGATTGTTTCTAACTAGTGTAAAGAAATACAACAGGAACAATTTAGTCGGTAATGAAGATTAGAGAAAAATTTGGGAAATTTAATTTAAAAGTAGAATTAACAAAGACCAGTGATATAAAAAATAAATTTTTAGTTACCAGCCTTGATTTGATGGAAGTTTTCAGAAAACATAGAGTTACTATACTTGCCCTCTTTATGTACATATGGTGGTTTGAAATATAGACATGAAGTAAATTAATTAATGAAAAAATGAAGGTTGAAGATGAATCTGAGCAGAAGAGGCATTAGGGCATCTACCAGGGAAAAGCATATGGAAAAGTTCACACACAAAGTGAGTGTGATTCTGTGATAGCACAGAAATAGGTGATCAAGTAGGAGTTTGCAAGACTTTTTGAAATCCACACTGACACAAGACACTTAGGAAAAGATATTCACCATTGGTGATAGCAATTCCAGATGTTTAGAGTAGCCCAGTGGCATAACACACTTTGGTTTTGCCTTTCAAAGGTAGAAGAACTTTTTTCAGGGGCATAGCAGTACTCACACATTATTAGAAAGAAACAGCAATTGCAATATAATAAAGACCAAACTAAAACTCACGGTCAGCCTAAAGATCTTTAAGTAGACAAGAAATATGATCAACGAGAAAAATAAAAATTACCCAAATTTTGTACCAAGCACAAGGAGAAAGGGACAGACATGAAAGAGAATCAGGGGAAATGATGAGGTGAGATACAGTGGCAGTATAGAAACAGAGTGTATGGAAAGAGGGCTTCGGTGGATCGATGCCGTGTTTTTCCCACAGGGTCCCTCGTGGACACGCTCAGGCTCTGCTCTGCCAGCACCCTCGCGTGCACCCGATCTCACCTTCGCAGGCAGCCGCGAGCAGCCACTCACACACACAGTCTGTGCACGACCCGCAGAGGCGAGAGGGGGTCTCTGCACGCAGTTCCACGGGGGTTAAGAGAACGACACGCGCACATGGTTTTATCCCAAAGGGTGCCGGGGTGGGCAAAGCATCAAAAGCCAATGGTCTGAGGGCTAGGGGGCAGAGGCAAGGGTGAGTGACATAACAGGAGCCAATGGGAGAAGGGATGGGAGGGGGAGAGAGTTAGGGATCAGTGGAATCTTGGTAAAGAGAGAACTTTCTAGCACAGAGGTTTACAGAGGGACCATTTGCAAAGCAATGTGGGGGTGTAAAGTGGACTTTGCCACTGCAACAAGAGTGAACATAAAAGTAGCAACTGGACTATAAGGAGAAGGGGGACACAGAATCTGGAAGAGACTGGAGAACTTCACTTCTGGCAGGGTCCTGAAGGCATTTTTAAACAGGGACCCTTCACACCAATGGATACTTCGAGATGGAACATGAAAGAGAAAGAATACGTAATATATGCTTCTCTTCTCTGAGGGGAATGTTAATTGCTTAATGTTATGGAATGAACTTCAGAAACAGACAACATTTAATTGTGCAATAGATTTAGACTAAAACTGACTTTAAAAAACTCAAGTGAGTAACTGAGCTGTAAGTTATTTTCTGTAAGTGAACATGTTCCTGTAAACTTATAAAAAAAGACTACTTCAGAACACATCAGATCTCAAAAACTTAACAATGAAAATTACAACAGAGATGAAAAATGTCAAAAATCATCTATAAAAGCAGAAGATGCTTTTTGACTTACACTCTATAAAAGATTCCCCAGTGCAGCAACAGCAGTCTCCTTGTTTTGAGAAGTTCCTTGACAAGTCAAAGAGGTAGCCTACGGAGCCAAAACTGACACATTAATTGCTTGGAAGACCAGAAGCATCGCTCTGATTCTGCAACCGAAAAAAACCCTGGAATCCACTGGAAACATCCGAACAGAAGGGATGAATCTATATAGTCACTCAACTCATTCACAGAGCAGAAACCAAGACAGCACAGTGCCTCATCTTTTCTTCCAAGTCAACCCTGTATGACAAGATTTACAGTAATGGGGACTGCAAAATAAAAGCCCAAAAGCATTTAAGGAGGAGATGAAGAGAGAATTTCTGCATTAGCAACAGGTTGGCCTTTCTGTTGCAGAAAAAAAAAAAAAAGTGAAATTCAACATAAATGGTTAAGTAAGAAGCAAGACAGATGAGTTCAAATCAAAGATACATATAAAGAGTGCTAGAAACCATTTCCATACTTAGATGGGCTTTTCCCTGACCAGAGATGTAACATCACTACATGATGTGGGAACATAAAATCTGCAAAGGTGGTGCTGAGTGAGGAAGAGGAATCCCCTTTTCTTTTATTCCTCCTTGGTTCACATCTGCAGTTCAGGTTAAGTATATTTCATAAGAACCAAATCTTCTGGATACTTCAGATCTTTTTCTGAGGGTGCTTACATCCAGAGCTTTAAAACATTTCACTTCAAGCAGACCAAAAGTGATCTATTTTCCATAGGAATTTGGTGACCACTCACATTTACTGATGCAGAATTTTTTGGGAAATAAAAGCAAAATAGGCAATTAGTCATGACACTATGTTATTTTTTTCCGGCATGATTTTTTGTGTCATTTGAGGGTTGAATACAGAGCTCATAAGTATTTATTTATCATTATTTGGTTAATTTATGCTTAAACTAGTTAATTTTGTAACTAAAGAATTATATAATCTTAAAAATGCTATTGCATCTCTTTACTAAGCAATTCTGTACAAATTTTTAGAATGCATAGTTGGGGCACAGCAGTGTTGGGTGTCAGAAGATACCAAACACACCTTTACATTGTTGAATGGAAACAAGAACCTGTTGAAATGCTAAGTCAACTTTTGCAGCTGTTATCATATAGATGCCCTGAGTAACAGCTGACTGCTGCCACCAAGATTCTGGCCTGAACTTCTGTTTTAAAGGCCAAAAGCAAATACTGCAGTCTTCTTTTGCACTGATTTTGCTCTCAAACAATGGTTGAGTAAAGGTCAAAGTTTGGAGAGATTTTCTGTGCCAAGTGTTGTCTTTCTTTAAACCTTTATGTGGAAGTTGCTACTTTATTTTCTATGGGAAAAAAGGCCTTGATAGATTCTTTTAAGCTATGGGTTAATCCATTCTTTCTTTCATGTACCAGTTTATTTGAAAATCATCAACTGCCCAATAGATCTTGTCTATGAATCTTTTATTCCAGAAATTTGCTAGTGAGAGCAATGTCTGGATGGAAATTTTCATGATTTTTTCAAGCTCCATCTTAAAACTAGTTTGGATTTGTGTGTCTTCTGTGGGAACCCAGAATGCAGAGAATATTTCTCTGCCTGTTTTGAAGGGTTTTACCCCCCTGGATAGTACTGTTTTTGGCCTTTGTCCATGGGAAAATTTGCCTAGCCTCTGGGAAGAATTTGAATCTACAATGGTGTGAACTAGGTGATAGAATACTATGTGAGATTATCACTGGGTGAAAAATTTAGAGTTTTTAGCTCTATTTGCATAGTAAATAGATAAAAGCAAAAAACTTCAAAATGGAGGATTGTTGTTCTCCAAACCTTCTTCTTCTACTACTCCATATTCTGCAGTAGAAGTAGTTTGGGATGATTGGATAAAGAATTCCACAGTTCCTGTCTACGTGATTTAGGAACTTGTTGGACATTGGTAAAAAAGTGAAAATATCTTGCATTTTAAGTTTTCATTGGGTAATTTACCTTTAAAAAGGCTGTGAAATCTTGCTAAGTTGTCTTCTTTCTGCATTCCCTGCTCTGTGCTATGTCTAGGCCACGCCAGTGGCTTGTACTCCTTAGATAAGAATTAATAAACACCTGTCTGGAGACTGAGAAGCATGAAGTCCCATTCGCCTCCTTTTTTCTCCTGGCAAAAATCTGAATGTCTCCCCCATCACAGAAGACAACAATTAATAACGTGGACAGAGTTATCTTCCTCTTTGCCTTTCTGTGTTCCAGCAGTTGATGCTTCTCTCTCTCTTTCAGCTACTCCTTGCATAAAGAAGTCAAGCTCTATTGAGGGTGGTGAAGTACTTGACATTAAATGGTCTGGTGTAACATTTTATGACTCACAGCTCCTGATGAATGTGATTTATTAGGGATAAAAGCTTTTTCCTAGGTCAGATGTCTGGACTGAAGAGACAGTTCATTATAGAGGATCACTCATATTTAGCAATGTAATAGAAATGAAGTGATTTTTTTATCATAGGTGTCCAAATCTGACTTGCACCACTACTGTTCTCCTCTTCAGCCGGAGTTAATTGTCAGCTGAACAATGAATGTACCTGGGACTAATTTATTTAGGAATATGTTCCATCTGTAAAGCCTCCACTAATGGAGTACAAGAGGCCATGACTAAAGGATTCAGGTATAAAGTTTAAGACCTTAGATAATTACTTGCAGAAAATATCATCAGCTCCACATGCCAACTTAACAAAAAAACCAGAACTATTGAACCTTCTGAAAAAGGGGTATTGTGTTCCCAAAACTAAAGTGACCAGAACAGTTTCTATTCACCATAACTGTGGAATAACAGAGGCAAAAGAAGAAAACAGATTCCAACCAATTCAGACCAAAACATCTGACACTTTTTATAACTATAACCGTAGCTACCTACATTGAACCAGGACCACTACAAATATCTTGAGAACGTTTTTGAAAGAACTTTCCATATAAGATAATTAGAACATTACAACTCTAATTATTATTTTGGTACTAATAGGTACAGTACTTACAACCCTTGCTTTTCATTTTGTCAAGACATTGAGGGTAAAGCTTCTGATGGAATTACTGAGTTTCACATGGGAGGTGACCTCTGATTACTTAAGCTCTGAAGCAAAAGAATAAATGGACTGAAAACTGGACATACGCTGTATGGTGGCTGATCTATATTAAGAACACTTACACTCTAGATATTCTTTTGTACTACTTTAAGACTTATTTACAGTTTTGCATCCAACTGAACTACTAAGAGGAATTAAATGCATAAATGGAATACCTTAATCTGGGCTGTTCTAAATAAAATCAAGAAACTAAATTTTATTTGTATTTCACTGCACAGATTAAAGTGGTTAAAAGCCTTTCCATGACAATCTGATACATGCAGCCCAACTGTCCTCTTATACACAAAACTGATTTTTTTTTAATTCTTGCAAAAGGAGAAATCTCTGTTGTTGCAAAAGTTCTGTTAATGAGATCTGTTTAATCTTTCTGTTATTTGGTTCTATTCCATTTACTATCTAGACTTATTAAATTTGCAAAATAGCTTGTTTATCTTCATTCTGGGAAAGTAGGTGCCTATAATTTGCAAATATGTTGGTCAAAAATAGACCACTTAGATGTTCTTGGCTGGCACATTGTCAATGCACACAATGAGAGAGGCTCCCTCCTCTCTCTCACACACACACACACGCACGCACACACACTTCTTTTTCTCTCACATACACACACTCAAAAATGTATCCAGTGGAGTAAAATATTCACATTAATACTGGAAGTGATGGAGAAGAACCCCGGTCGACATCCCATCTGGTCCCTTGAATTAAATTTAGAATTCATATGTAATATAGACATTTCTGTCTGAATATCATAAAGCCCTGACACATTCAGGCTTTCATTAAAAAGCTCTGAGATGTGACTTGAATAACAATCTGTCTTAGCTAATTAGTATTTTCAGTTTAGCATATTCACTTTCAAACGTATTGCTGTTTGCACATGGTAATTTAGGTAAACAGAGCCCATCCACAGCTGCATCAATTAACACTGCTAATCAAAACTGAATTCAGGTAATTAGGCACATTTATGCAAAAAATGTGTAATTTGTGGGGAAAGCTAGATCCTTCAGTAATATTTCAATAAGTAGGGGTCTCTTTTTGCAAATAAGGCAAGAATATAATGGAAAATCAGCTCTAACATATACATGATACATAGTCAGTCACAAATATCTAAATTAAATCTTACTAATTGGTCTGTATTTTCAGAAATTTGACTATATTTTTTTCAGATAAATGTTTTCTTCAGTGTTTCTACTTGAAAGAGTGGATTCATTTTTGACAGAAGCTTTAGTGATTTTATAAGTTAATGTTCCCTGAAGTGGTTTTTGAACTGTTGAACATGATAGTCCAACTTTTTCTCATTTTCAGACAAGAAAACTTTAATGAGAAAGGCCTCAAATTAAAAGTTTTATTTCTTCAAAGAAGGTGCATTTTGGTTTACTTTAAAGAAAAGCTAGAAATTTCTACCACCATCCATTTCAAGAATGTAAAGTAGTAAATACTTCAAAAATATTCAGCCTTGACCTACAAAGTTTCACATCCTTCCCTTTCTCTCACCCAACCCAAAATTTGAAACCTTTCAAAAACTACAAAAAACCCCAAACCCAAACATTTCAGCAGTGTAAGAAACTGCATATTCATAACAGAATTTTAATTTCTATTGAAATGGAATGAAGGAATGTTCATTGAAACATTATACTCCACGAGTTTTCATATGCAGCTATTCAAGTTATTCAAATTCAATTCCCTGTTACACACACTTTCAGAAAGCTACACAAGTCTGATGAACAAGAAATGCAATTATCAACTTGCAGCTAATTTTCTATGATGAAAAGAAATACCTAGGAAATTGCTTTTTTTTAACAGAAGCCTAAAATCAATCTAGTTTTTTTGTATCTTCTCCCCGATTTTACGCTAACTCTGGGGGAAAATACGCAATACATTTTGTGCAGATTTACAACATGGAATATAGAGCTTCTGCTAAAAACATCATTGTGAAGAAAAAGAATTCATTACAACTTTAAGGTCTAACCCTATGGAGCTATTGAAATTGCAGTTTCTTTTGCCATCATACGTAATGCAATGCATATCTCACTACTCAGAAACTCTTCTTTATATAGAAAATTGCAGTTTGTTCCATTATAAAAATATTTTTTAAATGCTGCAGTTAAAATGGCCTTAAACGTTCAATTTTCATTTAGCTATTGGCTGAGTAGCATATTGAAAGAATATTGAAATGACAGGGAAGAAAAATAAAGCCTGTGGCAGGAATAAAATTCTGAACTATTTTCCTTTCAAATAATCATAATGACTACTGCTAATGTTAGAAATGCTGAAAAGATAATTTCTAAACAATTATCAGACCAGCCTAAAAGTATATGCAGTTTGCTATGCCATTCTCACTAGGAGCAATGGTGGGGACAAACAAGATTTTAACTGCATCTTTTTTCTGGGGTTTTTTGCAAGAGAGAAACAGTCACCTATGTGACATATCACATGCTAAGCACCTTGCTGATCTCTCACGTGACTTATTAAAATTGACATACAGTGACGATCATCAAAACAATCTTATGTGACCTGTCTCTGAAAGAACCTGCGTGCTAAATGGTTTTTCAAAAGAGCAAAGCAGAAGTTGTAATGACTAACAGTGTTTATTTTGGATGTTGTAGTCTGTAGGAAGTGAGGACAGTGACAACATCCTAGCGCCCCCCTCCTCCACCACCCACATTGTTAGTATTTTTTTGGCTAAAGTAGTCAGATATAGTGTTCCAACAAACTTTCCAGAAATACTTTACTACACTGCCCTGTCTCTTCTGCCTGACTACCTCAGTAAATATAAGCAGACAGTTAGGAGAATCTCTTCACTGAACACGTATATATTTAGCATACATCATTACTTCATCATGAATTTTGCTGACGCACTGCCCATTTGAAAATTTGATATCATGCTGGAGTATCGTTATTTCATACAATTTGGAGCAGGGTTTTTTCTGTTTAATAAATGTATGGTAGCCATGATTTCCTTGTCTGTTATCAGCTAATACTATCTCAAAAAAGAAAATGCTATATATGAAGGTTGGCTGGTAAATAGGTGTTTCTGATACATGTAGCTCCATTTTTTTTTTCTCTCCTGTATTTCCCTTCTGTAAAATATGGAAAATAATTGAGGCATCTTTCTACTAAAAAAACCCTTTAAAATTGGATTTTACATACCAATTACTGTTAATTAAAATATGATGGATATGTATGACTTTAAAAAATCTATAAATACTGTTTTCCTCAATTTAAAGAAAAGTTTTATCCTACTCCAAGCATTCAAGAGCATTCTAGAATTATAAGCAAAACAATAAATATTTAAAGTTTTGATTTATTTTCTCCATAGAGCATGCAACCCATTATTCATAACATAAAAACTGTTGAAATGCTTCATGTTCCAGGTGTTCATATGGTTAATTCAAGAACATGAATAAATTTTTAGTTTGAGAAAAGCAAAAGCAAGAGCTAAAAGCCAACAATTAGTACTCTACACCTTACATGAGGAGAAAAAGCTCAATAATTTGCAAATGTTGAAGAAAGCGCTAGTTCCATAATTAAAAATCAGGCAGAGATCCTTTTGGCAAATGGATCTCTTTGTTAAACATCCCACTAATCCAAGCCTGAAGGTATAATTCAGTACCCAGGAGGATCCCCTCTATACTTTTGCCAGCTGTTCCATTTAGGTCACTCCACCACAAGTTTAGCTTTTATCTATTCCTCACTTTCTTCACTGGGTCCCAGAAGCAGCAACCTATCTCTCTGAAGACTGTTTAAAGTGTAAATGAAAAGACAAGACAGAAGTGAGCTGCTACCTCAGGGTCCTTAATTTCTGAACTGCAATTCCTTGGACTTCCCTACCTTGACAGATGCAATATGAAATCTTCCTAGATGAAAAGTGAGGAGATAAACTAAATACAGAATGCAGATGGCACATTCATTATAATTTTAATGCCTTACAGCTGCATGAAAAAAGAGGAAATTTTACTAGGCAGAAAGTCCACTCAAGACCAAACAGTTGTAGCAGCCCTTCTGCCCTTCAGCCCAATTCCCAGCACTACTGCTGTTGGCATGCAAGAAAAAGCCTTCAAAGAGCCATTTCATCTCTTCTCAGGTGGTCAGGGAGAGGTGGCTTCAAGGAGAGGAAGTAAAAAGAAAGGAAAAAAAAAAAAAAAAAAAAAACCGAAAAGAAAAAAATCCATCATAGTCTGATCCAGTACAGTGTATGCCAAAGACCATGAAGAGTCCTAGGTGCAGACCGGACGCACTTGCCTCCCTCTTCTGGACTGGCAGGTGAAGGAAAGAGACAGTAATCCTTGAAGGACTTGTTTACACAAGTTAAACCAACCTCAAATAACAAAACTACTTCTAATTTACCATTATTTTGGTGCTTTTAACAAAAACGTAATTTCCTAACAAAAGCAACAAAAATACATGAACTAGACCCATTTATAATGGCTCTAGTCAGTGTAAATTTAAGCCCTCAGAGAGTCATTATAGTCCTCCAGAACGACTTTTAGACAGTATGCTGCTTTATAACAACACCCTGATCTCTTACTCTGCAAAAGTTAAGTGTAATTCATTATAAAACAAATCACTGCCCTGACATTCGTCTGCTAAATAAAAACAAAGAGTCAGACACTCTGGGAGGAATTCCTAAGTGTTCAACTTTTAATGAAAGATTTATAAAAAATGCAGCAAGCATATTGCTGAGGTCTTTCCAATTTAATATTAAGTAATAAAGTTTGCACGCACAGATAGGAACTTTAATGTGAAGCAGAATTATAAAATCTATTGGAAATTAACTTTCTAGATTTTTTAAATGCTGTTCAGGAGCATAGCCACAGCAACTGCGACAACCATCTGCAAGACTTTACACGTGCAAGTACTCCCACAGGCTTTAGACAACTACTAAGATCATGTCCTGATCCTACCCATCCAGCATGATGTACTGACTACAGCCTAAGAAGCCACTTGTTCACACTTGTAGGAAGGATGGGAATCACAACCCTAAAGCAGCGCAGCAATTCACACACCTGCACTCACCCTGCACTGGAGGAAGTGCTCTGTCAGTCAAAAAGTACAGTTCTGCAAGCTCATACATCTGACTTTTAAGGATTAGGGAAAAGGAAAAAACAACTCAAAGAACAACATAGATACAGCTTTATTCCTAATTCTGCAATGGCTCGCCCAGGTGAGCAACCCATCTGCGATGAGCCGCCCTGTGAGGCTGGCCAGGGACCCTCACCTGTGTCACGCTGCCCCTGCACAGTTCAGCTGGCTCGAGGTCTGCACGAGCAGATAAAGCACATCCGCAGCGACTCGCACTGCTTACCTCACTGATGCTTCCACGCGCTCCTGCCGGTATTCCTGCACGTGAAGGTTCATTGCAGGCAGCTGCTCCCAAGTTCGGCGTCCCCATGGCACGGCTGCTCCGGCGGGAGCGAGCAGAGCAAAGGCAGGTTGCCACTGGCTGGTTCTACCGCAGCCCGGCCGCGCTCTGTCTGCAATCACATCTCACTGAGTGCAAAACGAAAATTAAAACATTTTTTTCTCTTACACTTAGAACAGTATGCTGTATCATTCATGTTTGCATTTAAATTGGACAGAATAATTTACTACTGGCTTTTAATTTCAGAAGGGTTAATCACCTCAGCAAAGGTCAATCAAACTTTAATCTCCAATAAAATTGCAGTAGCTTCAGTCACCTGCAGGACATTTATTATATTCTTATTTCCATGCAAAAGGATGCATCGCTAATCTTCTAATTCTTTACATTAGCACATTTGCCATTAACATTTTACTAAAATTATTAATTCCTCCGAAACTATTACAAGAGCTCATTACTACACATCTCAGAAGATAATCCTGTTAAAAACCAGCCACATCTACTGTGACATTGCTTTAGTTGTCTGCTCTAATCCTCACAATCATTTGATACTCAGCCGAGTTCTAACAATGCACGAAGTCTCAATTACAGAAAATATTACAGGCTTTAGTTTAGAACAACAATATACTGTTTTAGTAACTTAATCTTCCCTATTGTCTGCAATCACAATTCTAATCTATTTTGTCACTATTCACATCATTTTCTATTCAAAACAAAATATAGATTTTTAATTTTGCTTAGCAGCTCTTGAAAAGCAATAATTTACAAGGATAACTTAAAACCTAAAATCCATTACTGAGGATAAGAATAATAATGATGATAGGAATATGTTTCTGGCCTGGAAAGAAGTATTTCCTCACAAAACAGAAGTCTCTTTTGGGGTAACCCATTAAAAAATAAATAATTAAAAAAGCAGCTTGTTCTTTCAATTTGGTCTACCAATTAAGAACAATTTATCTGCTATTAAATTGACTGAGAACTGCAAAATCTCTGAAAAAATCACATCAGCATTAGTTTTAAATTACCATTGCAATATCAGCTCAAAACGAGAAAATTATTTAACTCTGAACAGAAAATTGTCAAATATAAAAGAGCACATTCCCTCAAAAATGTTGAGTTTAGATAAGCATCAGCTATGCTAGCTACTCAACAATATATTCCTTCAAAGGTCTACTGTAACAATTCCATCTGAATGCTCAGAACTAGTTTACCTGTAAAGAGACAGAGAAAAGCAACAGAAAACTCAGGGACAGCTCGTTACAGAACCGAAACACAATGCAAGCAATTCATTTCCCAAATTTTAGAAACTGCTACCAAAAAGTCAAAATTTATTGGGCAGAAAAATACTAATACCACCAAAATACATGGGTTTCCCTTATCCTCCTGCCATGGCCATATTAGCTCCTGTGAGAAAGAAATCTTGTGTCTATTTAAAATGGATTTTTTAGCCATAATAACATTTTGACATACCGTAATGTAAATAAACTGTTCTTTCCCATCCCAATATTTCCTTCTCTGTGTCTCTGTCTCTCTCTGTCTCTGTCTCTCTCCTCTTTTTGTTTTAATATATGGCACACAGACAGACACACGCCCCCGTCACTGTCAATATGCACACTCATTAGCAATATGTCAGGCTGGCATTTTCAACACACTCCAGAGCATAACTGAACTACCACACAGTGCACACACACACACACGTTAAAATACAATTGCAGAGAAAAAGAGCTCAGTGGAACAATGTTTAACTTGGAAAACTGGGTAAACCTACAAAAGGAGTAAATGAGATTCTCAGGCACTATTTTACAAAGATGCTGTGAATTCCCAGCTAACAGCATCAATGCTTCTCTCTTTTCACACACACACAAACACAAATATACATCTACAAAAAGAGAGCATTTTAGCAAGACATTCTTACGCTGAATTACAGATGCAAGAACACCATTTTTTCTCTGTTTTTTGGGGGGTTTTTCATATGCCTTATAAGTTACATTCTAACTTGAAGTAATGCATGAAAGAAATACTGCAAAACATAAACCCAAGCTGAACTACCTGTTCATAGAACATAGACTGTCCTTCCAGCTGAGAAAATCAGCCACGAAACAACTGCATCCACATTTTTTGCAAAAAGCATCTGGCAAGACACCGAAGACCACTTCGAAAGGGTGAGTATCACTAACTACAGTTTTGATTATTCACCTCTTGACGCATTGATAAAACGTATTTCAGATTGCTATTGCAACTGCTTTAAAATACAACAGAATAGCTGCATGTGACACCCTGAAACGAAAGGTATCATCAAAGGACCACGTACTTCATTTTTCAAAAGAACATACAGTGGAGAAA
>NW_008238664.1:9485656-9515359 GCF_000691975.1 Corvus brachyrhynchos
CATACCTTTAGTTATCCCAGTGAACGACTTTTCAGCACATCTACATAGTCCTACGGCTCCACCAGTACAAAAGTCAACACTGCTGCGCTTGTGATCTCTGTGACAATGGCATCATACTGCCGGCAATTTTTTCGATTAAACTTCTCAGACATGGTAGCAACTTTGTTAATTATGATATTAGCCAGCTGGCGGGTACAATCAATCATCCACTGTAAGAAAGCCAGACAAAGAGACATCTAATCATTGCAACAGGAGCAGATAAATTTTGTTCCTTTCTTATACGTGTCACAGATTTTATCCCTCCTGACCCTCTACACAGCCATCGACTGTCAAATTTAGATTCAGCAAGCTCCCAGCTTTTCTTTATCCCTGCCTTAGATCTGAAACTCCTGGTTATCGGGAAGACAAGCGTCACCAGCTGTCTCAGAACAGGAAGGCAATCAGGTGAATAGTACTTATTATCTCTCATTGCCTTCTGAGGAGCAACAAGATTGATTTTGGACCAACAACACATCCAGATCTCAGGCACAGCAACTACAGTGTCAAGTCTAGAATGGAGTGCATACATAAAGCTGACCTCAGCCTTCATTAATACTGCATACCAAAAGTTTGAGGGCTGTTCTTTTATAGCTTTGTTTTGTCTTGAGTTTTTTGGGGTTTTTTGATTGTTCTTCTTCCCCTAACAAAACTCTTAAATTTTTTTTCTCCAAAGCTGCGCTGGATATTCTCTTATTCCAGGCCTCCTTCCCCCCACCTCAGAAAGACCAGGCAAGCAGACCACAGCGTTACTCCAGGGACTCTGTTTCACAGTTGGGTAGTCTTAATTGGGCCCACAGAAGCAGTTAGCTACCATTAAAGGCTTCTCTGTATACATCTTCCTCCCAACTAGTCTGATCATACATAAAACCCCAAAGTGAAGCCTACGCGTGGAGAAGGTTAAACACTCAAATACGTTATAAACCCAAAATATAAGAGTATCCTAACAGAATCTGAGCTGACAGTGAATTTCAGCAATGGTCTAGAAAACAGGAATATATTTGGGCTTTTCACTTAGAGCAGCGTTAAACAATCATGCGCTCTTAGTGTAAGACAGTTTTTTACAAACCAAATACAATGCAAAGTAGTGGAAGGTAGTTAATATGAAGTAGAAACAAAGGTTACAATAGAACAAAAGCTATCAGAATAATGCATTCTGGTACAAGAAACCCCACTGACTAACTTGATACATTTCGAAATGCCTGCCGACAGCTCCATTTAACAAGAGTATATTAATCAATGAATATAAATTTATAAGGACGTGCAAAAATTTTTAGGATCAGTTTTGGATTCTTGGTACATTGGCTGCCCTGGCACTTGGACCAAAGACTGTTTTTCCAAAACCATATCTCTTCAGACCAAGTGATCTTATGTTTACTTCGCCTTAACTGAAAGCTAGTTTAATATTTAAGGTGTATCCAGCAATACTGTCTCAATCATGAAGATGATTTTCTGGACTTTACAGCATAAAATTATCTCTGTTTTCACTAAAAACAATACACGTTTTCTTGAAAGTTTTCACATGCAATTTAGCTAACATTTTCACACTTTCTTGAAATGCAAACAGAAAATATCAACAGTTAGAAAATAGCAGCTACCTGACCTTGCTCCCTTGAAATTCAAGTGTTGCAGAGCTTTCTTTGCCTTTAGAAGTCAAATTTTTCTGCTGTGTAACTTCCTTATTTGGAAAGTTTAGGAGGCTGAATATATAGGAATCGTAATGGTGTTCATAACTCATTATTAAACACAGCCAATTGCTTCCTAATATTTGTTGGAAAGGATGAGGACAAGAAATAAATTACATTCTCAAATGTGATGTCATTGTTTCATTAATCTTGGATGACTGAAGTATTCAACCAGCTTCTCAGGCAGATATTGAAGGCTACACCAGTTCTGCTTTGCATCCTATATCCAAATTGTTAACAAATTGAGATCTAGCTCAAGTACCTTCACAAGACATTGTCACCAATGCAATGGCAGACACTGTTAGAAACCCCTGAGTAATTCACTTCATTAAAATATCTACCACCAAGAGAATTTTACTCAGAAGGAAGATCTCCGTGAACTATTTGTTCTCATTTCTATTGCTGTACTCAAATCAGACCTTGCTTTCTTTACGCAGCAGTTAAATATGAAGAAATAGTCTTGATTTTAGCACAGAGATTTAAGGCAAGAAGAAATAGCCGAGCGTATCAAATGAATGAGGGACTTGGGAAGGATAGGAAAATAGGATGCTGCCATAACTACCGATTCATTTTTCTGGAAGGTTAACCAAAATCATCAGATACATAAGGCTATCCCCAGCAGTCTCTCCAGTCAGCCACCAGCATAGACCTGTCTAGGTTTCTAAGCTGTCAGAACAGATCTGAGCTGGCAAAACAGAAAACAAATAGGATGGTCTCTGACAGATTCAGATATACCTGACCAATTATTTAAAGAAGCATGAAAGAAGGATCAAACTTGGGACCCCAGCAGAACGTGCTTTTGTCCATTTTCAATAACTGCATCAGGTTTTTCTCTTATTCACACTTTTTTTTCCTTTTCATTACTTCGGAATTCACTGTGGAAAAATATGGAATTAACTTCACCTACCCTCAGCTATAATAAAAAAAAGCAACCAGGCTCTTCACTATGATCTCCTCTGACATCACTAGGATGGACAGCATGACAGGAATCTGCTGAGCATGAATTATTATACCCATTTCCATACTTGGATACTGGTAGAACAACTTATACACTGGATGGATGTACTAGCTCTCTCTACTATCTGTCGTGAATACTGCAATACTGGTCTGAATTCAGTTTTAACGCTGCTTGAATCAGGAGGCTGGACTAGTTCACCTCTGGATGTCTCTTCCAAATTGAATTATTCTATTTATCTATGAACTAAGGCAAAAGCAACATAAATATTAAAAGTTATGAGATTATCCAAATTACAGGAATTAAATATGTAATTTTTTCAGGAGTGCAGGACACTTCCTCTGAGTGTTTTGGCCCTCAATTTCTTAAGCCTTTTGAAAAATCAGCCATATTTGTTTGGGGTTTTTGTCCCCTGTCCATTGAGACAAAAATATTAGAATTACCAAATCCTCCATACATTAAGAGGTTCAGAGAAAAGGAAACATATCAAGGGGAATACACAAAGGAAGTGCAAAAAGACCTCCATGGAAGCAACTAGACAACATAATTGATATAGGAGGAGAAAAGGAAAGTAAGTGGTAAAGCAGGAGTAAACTCAGGGTCAGATAAAAGAAAAATTTCATTAGAATGGAGGGAGATAAAAAAAGGATAGGCCATGGTTAATTAAAAGTATCACTTTAAGAAAAGAAAACATTAGCCATGACCATAGTAATGGTGGTACAGGCTCAAAAGAGATGTTTATTCTGGTAAAGACAGGATTACTCCAGGATTTCCACAGTATTTGCTACGTTCTTAGAACACAGAATATTGGGGGGGGGGGTAAAACAAAACACCAAAAGAAACAAAAAACCCTTTAAAATCCCAAAGATCCAATGAAGAAAGAAGTATAGAAAAGACTAGGATCCATTATCTAAACAAAAAAAAAACCCAAAATAAAACAACCTATCCATAAGCTTAACTTTGAAAATGTCCATCTAATAAACCTTCCATTGTACTCTCATAAATCCTGTAAATCTTCCATTCAGTACCTCGTTACAAAAAATTCAGTGAAATTAAGCAATAATATATGTAAATTATACATTTAAAATAATGAACAATGTAATGAAAGGAGCACTCTTCACGTTGCAATCCAGAGGGCTTTTAAATTAACTTTTAATGCTCAGTGGCTGCCAATTAATGAGGAGCCTACATGTTTGATTGTGCTACAAAACACAAACGAGGAGAAGGAAAAGTGTAACACAAGGGCACAAAGCCAGTGCAGGATGGTACACTTATACCAGTGCACAGCCTTAAGGGAACACATGTAGCAGAGCCTGGGTCCAAGGACCCAAGCCTGTCTGCAGTGAACCTTTTCCTGAAATCAGGAGCTTTGAAGGCTTGGTGACAGACTGACCCTCTCACTCACTGATTCCCCCCTCATTCCAAGAAAGAACATACGTAACTACAGACAGGGAGCTTATGATATAATTTCTCATTTTGGCACGTCACATGCATCTGAAATAGTCATGGATGTTTTTACTTTTAAATTTTGCTTTAAGCAGTTAGCCTGCAGTATAAACTGCACACATATTCCACTGAAAAGAATGAAATAATAAAGTTGCACAGTGCAGAACAATGTCTGCAAAGGTCACACATAGCTTCTCGAGGGGGAAGCGCCATGAGGCAGATGTGAAGAGGCCATGTGTTGTGTCAGTCCTTAGCACAGAATGAACAGAGGTGAAATATTAATTCATTGCAAGGAAAACAATCTTGCCTGTATTCTAGGAACTGACAAAGAAAGAAAAAGGTTAAAAAGAACATTTCTCTACCTGCAGCATGATGAACAGGTCCAGTTTTATCCGACTTTAATATTGTCAGGACACGTGAAGTAAAGTACTTTTGTTCTGTCCTGCTGTGGCCAGATGCAAACAAGCCTGAAAGCTGCAAATGTTTTTTCCTTGCCACTCCCTTTCACCAATGCTCTGTTATTTTGTTACTTACACTAGTAGTCAGACATATCTCTTCTGAAACTGACCATTAAGAATATAGACACTGCATATATATACACCAGCATCCTGCCTTTGACAATGTCCAGCAGCAGGTGTCCAATAAAAAACGTAAGGGCAAGCAAGGAACAATTTTCTTTCTTGATGTACGCTCCCAACTTGTACCCACTCATGGCATGGAACTTAGCACAAAGCCAGGATGGCTTGATGCAACACATTTGACAAGAATTTTAATACAGTTACCTACATAACAGAATGACCCAAAAAATCAGTACCAAGGGTGCACGGTTAAATAACTGACAACATATCTGTAACAGAAATGCTCATGGGAATAAGAAAGTAAGACTGAGCTGAAAGAATTAATCTGTCTTAAACTGTTTGTTTGCCTATTTTTTAAAAAGTTGTTTGCTAAAATTCAGACTAACAATTCTGGATTTGAAGTGGGGCTGGGGGTTGTATCATTCTGTAAAGATGAGGCAATAAAAAACTTGCACTGTCTTAATGAAAAGGCAGTATATAAAGCACCTTCCCAGAGAGCCGCTCACTAGGTCAAGTGAGACATCTGAGCACCACAACTCCAGGAGCTAGTAACAGTTCTTCCCTAAATGCACTGTTTGCACTATTTTACAGGAAACTTATTCCCAGTGTTGTGGTTAAAAAGTCTTTTCTACAGCCTGAAGGCATCTCCTATGCAAAAGTTCTCACCTGCAGTAAGCTGGAACTGGGATGGCAGATACACACACACATAGAACAGAATAACAACTGAATTAAACCAATGCTCTGGAGACAACAAACACAAAATACATTGGAGGAAACATATTGCCATGCTACAGCAACACAATCTCTTTAGATTATATGGTACTTACGTTTAATGTGTCATTTTATCTTTTTCCCCAAAATAAAAAATGCGCTTACAGCTGAAGTAGTCTCATAAAATTATCCATTTTGTCTGAATAAAATTGGAACATGTAAAACACTAATAATGTGGCAGAAACAAACTCTGGTACGTGACCCATTAGAAAGGTTGTAACTTCAATGATTCAATTGAAGTGACATAAGCCAAAACACCAAACTGACAGGAAAATTTAAAAAAAAAAAGTAAAATCCAACAACATAAACCACCGAAGTGACATAAGCCAAAACACCAAACTGATAGGAAAATTTAAAAAAAAAAGTAAAATCCAACAACATAAACCACTAAAATTGTCTGATTATAATTCATTAAAAATAAAGTATAGAGTTAATGTAGCTACATTTTGGGTATGGATTCTAAAAGATATGTCTCAAATTGTGAAACTGCCCAACACAGGCCTCCAGGATATTAATAATTTTCTAAATTCACTTAATGATCTTCTTTCAATACAAATAGTTAATTTCCTGACAGATAATACTCTACAACTGATTAATTTCAGAGCAGTAAAAAGGCAACCGCTCCAAAGGCGAATTAAAAAAATTATAACAAGGAGGCCAAGTCAGTCATCACTTTTTTTCCCAAATTCTTAATTTCTTTCTTATATATTTTTAAACTGGTTTTCACATCAATATCAGTTCTCTGTTATTTTCAGCATTAGATGACAGAGAGCTCTTACAGAGTCTTATGTCAAGAAGTACCTAAAAGAAGAAGGTGTAACAGTAAGAGAAGCGTAGTCTGGGGGTTTGGGAGGTTTTTAGTTTGCTTGTTTGGGGAGAAGATACTTATTGTATCAGGCAAAAATTATCATATGACCTTTTTTGCAGCAACAGTAGATGTAATTGTATTATATCAGATTCAGGTCTCTTCTTACTTTTTCATTACAGAAATTATCATTAGGAACATGTTATCTACCTATGTCACAGTGAAATCAAGCCTAACATAAGTAATTTTGTGAGGCTACGGTTCCTTTCAAATTAAGCCTAACAAGTTCAAAAGTAAAAATGCTGTTCTTTCCCAAAAGTTACTGTTTTATGCTTTTTTCCCCCCTCACTTATAAAGATGGTATTTTCACAAGGATACTGAAAGATTCTCCTGTGATGTGACTGAATGGGTCTTATGTCATTGACCAAAGAAGCACCGCTGGAGGATCCATCTCCATTTTTAAATGTCGGTTTCTCCACCACACAACAGTCAACTGCCCCAGGTTTTACCACACCAAACATGGAAGTGGACGTTCTGCATAAGGAGCCCTCTCCAGATAAAGAGCATTAAAAAAACCCCACAAAAACTTCAGTGTCCAAATGCTAGCTGTTCCCAAAGGGACAAAATATGATGAGTATACGCAGCAAAATAGGGAACAGCTCTGAGTATGCCACACATATAAGATGCTAGACTGCAGTGAAATATATCAAACCTCTTATGAGCAAAGACTCAAGAGTTTTGCTGCTGTAGACCTCTTTGCTCATTTGAAAATGCTCTTTCCACTCCAGCATTATTGATCATGAGAAAAATTAAACTGCTATTCTCACTTAAAGCTGAACATTGATATAAATATTTTTAAGAACAGAATTTAAACTCTATTGTATAAGTAAAGGAATCAATGATACCATTAGAAAATGCTCTGTTGATGGTGCTAGTTTCAACTAAAAAGTATAATGAAAATTTTTAATTTGTTGAATTCATTTGAAAAAGTGTAATCCCTTGCTGGTTGTCAAACTTAGGATGGGGGTGGGGAAGATAACCCAAAATGTAACTGTAGCTCAGCATTTAACTGAGCTAGAACATGGAATTTTGGATGTCTTTAAATCAAAATTGCCTGGAATAGAATAAACCCACAGTTAAGAAAAAGTATAACTTCTTAACAATTCTTAAGGAGCTGATTAATTTTGAACAGGAATTTAGAAGGGAAGAACTTAAATATATGCCCATATGTCAGCTTGTCGAGGCGATACACCTCAAGTTCTGCATTATACCAGCTCTGCCGACTACTGCTCAATGCCACTGTAGTTAGGTGTCGACACCCAGTAGCAGGCTGCTCCAAATGCCTGTACTGTCACATCCTATTTCTTTGGCATTTCCACTTTTTATCACAAATACCAGGTGCAGTAATCTGTAAGTTTTTAAAAAATTACTCTAATCCCTTTTAAGGAGTCTGATCAAGGCTCCAAAATGCAAAGTGCCAACCGTGAAAACAACATGGCTCTCGGAGTCTTTGCCTGTGTTTTAAATACCCGTACCAACTTAATTATCATAATGTTAAAGCTGTGCAATCAAGTTCATTGAAAATAGAGTCGTGCCAAAAGAACAAAGTAAAATTGATGTATTCAAGTGGAAAAAAGTAAAATAAACAAAATAAAGCTTTAGCTAGAAGTTAGGAAGATCGTGCATTAAGATGAAAGATGAAACAGATGCAATACACAGCAAAGATCAAAGAGCTCCATCAATTCATTCTGAGAGTCAAAATCCAGCTGAGCATGGGAGCCCTGTCCGCATAATAAGAAAGGTTGACTAAAACATAGGGATTAAACAGATGAGCTGTCTCTAGTGAATGTATGGCACAGGAAGCCCTGCTGAGCCACTTGTAAAGACACTTTGGAATTGTACACCTGCTACTCCACAGTGAAACCTACAGGAAGCCAGCCTGCAAGGGGAAAGAAACCCACTAATGGACTAAATAGCTATCTTTAAGAGGGAAAAAAAAAAAAGAGCCCATACAAGAAAACAGCAGCTAACAGATTTGCTCTTTCCCCTTCATTTCATTTATTTACCAAATATTTCCATCACAAATGACTATAAAGAAATTGTTATCACCACCCTCTCGTTCCCTTGAAAGAAAAGAAAAAAGCTTAGCAGTTAAACTATCAACACTACCATCCACATATAGCGGGATCAGCCTAGTATTCTCAATGAAGCTATCTGTCACAATATTACTGGTTTGGAAGCTCTTTTTGTACTCCAGCACAGTAAATGGCCAAACCTCTAATAACTTCAGTGCTGTGGGATTAAGTGTGATGGTCAGTAAAATTTATATTATTTCCAATACTGATGGCATTTAAAGTAAGTTTATATAAAAATCTTCATTTATCTCATCCACATAATGGATACAGGTGGAGACATTTCAATCAAAATTCATAGATAATGGTTAGTTTCTCTTCTGTCACGATTGGTAACATGAAACAAAACTAGAAAAAAGTTAAAAGTTGTTAACAACAGGTAAGAAACATTATTCAATTTAGTTAATTCATTCATCAACTCCCATATTAAAGTAAAATTCCTATGACATGCATGTAGCCATAAACACAGCCCTCTCACAAAAAAAAAAGGAAAATGTAGGGCTAGCAGTCACTCCATGGCTCAAAGTATCAGAACTGCAGGGGTTTCCAACACCTCTGACAGGATCAGTGCTATGCATTACACCTCCTTGCAAAGAACGGATAAGGGAAGTCCTCACATCAGAAGATGGCAAACCGTAACTTAAAACAATCAGGAAGCAAAGCCATTTGAATGCATACGTGCTCTCAAGTTTAAGGCTTTGCTTTCTGACAGGTGTACAATTAATGTCCACCACGGGCTACAGGTGGTTCTATATTTATTTTTCAAATGAATGTTACTAACCTGCTCGTCCCACGAATGTTATTTACAATCGCGTATTTTTTTCTTGTTTTAGCTGACAGGACAATCTCTTCAAGGATCTGGGCAGAGCTGATATATTTGATTTTCAGGTTATCTACTGCCTGCAGATACAAGCACTTTGATTGTTTACAATGCAGGAGTAATTGGTAACCGTTAAATAACTCCAGAGACTGATTTAAGAGTCCTTCACCTACTGCATGAAAGTAGGGCTTCATCCCACAGTCCCTAATCTGGCTAAATACTTAAAGATTTCACCATGAAAACAGGATATTAAAAAATTAGCAAATGCAATGGTAATTTAATCATCAATCACATACAAGCATTATATTCAGTTTTTAATGATTTCAATTCAATTTATATTCCAAAGTGGAAATTAAAATAAGAAACACGCTTGTTCTCTCATTGCACTTCCAAAATCAGTTGCAAATATTAATTTTTGTAACACAATTTAAAGCAGGATTTCTAGTGCTGCTTTCAGCACACCAAGCCAAAATGAGAACACGAAAACAAAAGTCAGCCAGTATTCCAATGAGGAATTTCACGTGTTGTTACATTGGTGATAGATTACTTGTGATTGCATAGGTTCAGGTTGCGGATAATATTTAAAATAACTTTCCAAAGGATTTGCCTGGTCTTGCACAGTCAAATAGAATTACTTAGCTATAAACAAATCAGGCAAAAAGTCACAGAGAACATTTTAACTATTTTCTGACACCATTTTATGGTCACTGAAGTTTCCTGCTTCACAAAATGGTGTGGAAGCACAATACTGTTATGAACACACTGTTTGTTGATAGAACCCCTCTGAACTTAGCATTTTATACTGGAAAACACCAGCGAAATACATCATTGAAGATATCACACATTGCCAGACAGCATCATCATGGATGTAGCCTAAATGAAACACTAAAGCACACTGTGGGAGGCCATCCAGCTACAACTGCAGTGAGCTCACCGTGCCTGTGTCTCACCACAGAGCCCACATTCACCATGCTTTGAGGAGCAAGGTTGAAGTATGCACCAGGAGATGGGGTATCTCTTGTCATTCTCTGCCCCTCTGGCTCCTTTGGGGAGTGCAGGACCAAGACTTCTCCCTGCTTCAATGTAAAAGTAATGTGGGTGCTTAAGGGCTGATCAGCAGCGGCTTCCCGCAAGAGCAGCTCCACCTGTTTGTGGACCAAAGGACGCACCAGTGGCAGAGCAGCCCCACCTGTGCAGTACCACGGCTGCTCTAAGGAGTCACAGGATCCTCTTCTGTTCCACGTGAGTCTAACTGCAACCCCTCAATCTCACCTGGACAGAGCTTTCTCTCCAAGCAGAAAACTTAGGGGAAACTGAGATTGCTCCCAAATCATTAACAATGCCAATTGCCTGACTTCTTGGGGCATAAACATACTTGTTAGCACACTGTAAATTAGTCAAGTGGAAGCCCAAGCTTTTACAATTTACAGCCAACAGCAAATGACACCAGGACTCCTGCAAATCCCAGCTGCACATCCTGCAAAAATCACGTAAGATATATAGCAGAGACTGAGCCAACTGCTCTTCCAAGTAACCTGGTGGATGTACTATCACAAATTTCACCGCCCGTGGGCGAATCACAATATGCTCAGACCAAATCACAAGTGATTTCATAGAGGCGTTTCAAACACTTTTCTCCCAAGAGAGAGCTGCCACCTTGAAAAATTTCAACCTGTTTACCCAGCTGTTTTAGTCCTACAGCTGTCATTTAAAAGGTCATAAACATTCCTTTTTATAATGAGGTAATGATTTACCTTCTCCTGCTGGACAGTTTTGCATGAACTATTGAAGTAACTTTTGTGTTGAAAGTTTACCATTGAAAATTTTAGAACAGTATGTGAGCCACTCAGAAGGTCATGATAAGTCAGATACAGAAGTTATCTCTGTTGTTCATTTAACCACTAGGCTCCTATGCAAGTCCCACAGTGGGACGTATGTACTCATTTATTTGTTCTGCTTTTATATTTGCATACTACATCCCCAGCTCTGTTGCTCTGAATTTTTTTAAACATCTATGTATATAGAATTGGTAGAAGGTAAATAATACATTATCTCACTCTTTCAAGTAAAATTTAAAAAAAAAGCAACAAAAATCTTTTACAAGTTTATAGTTAATGTGGAATTGTAAGAAAAAACCCAAACATTTGGACATACTTGTAAGTATGCTAAACAAGGCAAAAAGTATTGCCCTCACACCTAATTCTGAAACATTTCTTCTTTGTGTCTGCCTCAAACCAGGCTTATGTTTGGCTCAACACTAAATAAGAACTGTGATAATTTAAAACTTTTTATATGGAGGCAGGAGTAAAATTTTCCAAGTTGTACTGACATGTTCACTTGTGCAAGAGACACAGAATTAATTAGTTTTGCATACTACTCTGGCTCATGTCTACAAGCTTACTTTTCTGAATTTCGTTTCCTAGACTAAAAGTGTAGTTCTTCGTATTTCTTGATGGAGAAAATCAGAGAATAAGCTAAAGCAAAAGAAGTGTCATTTCAGGGACTAGAGTTATTAGCATACCTTTTTTTCTTTTCTGTCCTAACTTCCAGTTTGTCTGAAAGTCTTAACATCCATTTTACTCTAACCTTGGTTTTTCAGTTACACATCAATCAGAAAAATATATTCTGAAGTAAAAAAAAGTATTAAAATTGATACAAGGTTGTCAAATGTGAGGTGAATTTTAGTCATATCACACAGAGAAAACCCTGCCTTATATGAAAGCATCCATTAACAGGTATTCTTTTTTTTGTTTAAATGTAAGATAAGATATAATAGCACATGCAAACTGTATATGTTGTTATACCCCACGTGAATTCTGTTGTTGCAATTTGCTTTGACACCATGTCATGAATAAACAAACTCTGTGTCAAATTTAAATACTTAAGTTTCATCTTGATACCTCACTGTCTCTCGGTCCAGCTTCATTTAGAGTGGATCAGGTATGAGAGAAGAGTAAAGGAGCTCGACCTGCAGTTTATATCTCCAGCAAAGATAATATGAGATACAAATTGAATTTAATCAAAAACAAACAACAAAAAAAAGAGACAAGAACTAAACGAAACCAAAAAAACCCCAAACCAACCAATTTCCTATTAGGTTTACAATAGATGCCCCTATACAAAGCCCAACCATATTTCCTCAGTCTTCCAGGTTCAACTTCCACTGATCAAGATAAAACAGCATGATAATGTATATGTCATCATGCATACCTACATGCATAGGAAAAACTTTTAAAGTCTTCTAGAGCTCATAGTCTGAGCCCTTTGCAATGGATTACTAGCATTTCTTCAAGTGATTTCAGACACCAAATGTTACAAACGGATTTAAATCTGACTCACTTCAGCAATGATCATGCATTCACTGTAGTTTTCATTATATCAAAAATACTTCAGCTTCATCAGCAACAGATGAATTATTTTTTTTATTAATTCAAATGATCTTTTTTCCAATTTTTTATAAGCCCCAAGGTTCTTTCAGCAATATTGGTTCCTTCTCTGTTCCATAAGATCATAATCAATCTCTATTATTGTCATGAAAATGGTATTTGTCACTTTGCTGAGAAAAAAATAATCAATACATCTTGCAGAGTAGAATAGGAATTTAATGCAGTGAATTGATGTCTGTTAGAGAAATTTAGTTTGCCAGCAGTTTGGGACAAGCTAATAGAAAACCAAAAAATTCACTGAAGGTTGACAGATGAATACACAGACATGCCACAAAAATTAATATTTGGGCACTTTGTATAGCCTGTCATTTCATATGCTGGAGAGAAAATAGATGTAGACAAGCATATCCCTCAGGAAATCCTTTTGGTTTTTAAAAGGCAAAAGCCTTTAAAAAGCATGTAAAAATAAATTCTTCACCATATTATTTTTATGTTTATATAAGTTTCTGAAAATTAAGTATTCTGAAACAATCTTCCATGTAAATATTTTGCTTCAGACATCATACTGAATATGAAAACACTGCCAAGTGATAAAATAACACAAAGTTTCTGAGTCAATACTAAATTCCTGATCCTTCTGGATAACACTACATTGCAAAAACAAATCAGAGCATTGCTTCAAAAATTAGTACAGAAACTGAACAACGGTACTGCTCACAAAATGTTCTGGATCATGAAGAAGAAAAAAATGCCCAAATAAAATTTTCATAACCAATACATAGAAGGAGATGCAGCCATATTTTTCATGCCAAATACAATACCCTCAAAGGAGCTGTTAGAATTATTTGAGCCTTATTAAAAGAAAGTTACACTTTAGGAACAAAATCCCCCTTTCTGTCTGTTGCCATCTGCAGAAGCTGTCAAAACACTCCACCTTCCAATTACATGCTTTCTGTCTTTCACTTGCTCTACGATAAGCCTATAATCTGTTTAATTCCCTTGTTTGGTTGGTTTAATGAACAATGCTTTTAAGTAGCAGGGCTTGATAAACCCAGCATCCACAACAAGCAAGCTGCAGTTATCCCTCCCTCCAGGAGAGCATCAGAACCACTGACTGCAGATGCAACATGCTGGCCACAGCAGGAAGCAGCACAGGGCACCTAGCTTTGGATTTCTGTTGCACCACTTTCTGAATTCCATTCTTCCTATGAAATCTGCTGAGTCTAGGTTGGATATAAACGGGACACTGTCTTCACGGTCCTGCCTGTGGTTCCCAGAAAGCTCTAAAAGTATGAATATCAGGTACCCACCAGGTCAAAGAGAAGCCAACAGGTCTCTAAATGCCTAAGAAGGCAACCAACTCATTGTTTGTGGTGAAACTTTCATGCTGTCATTCCAGAGACTTCAAGTAAGCCTGGCATATGAGCTCTGTTTTAGTAGGAGGAACAGCTTTTTGTCACATGCAAAAGAGCATTCTTGGGCAAAAGGACAGGATGCTAAAGATGTCAGGAATTTTACATGGAAACACAAATGTTTAAACATAAGAGAACAGAAGGGACAAAATTTAACACCTCCTTGCCTGTAAAACTGAAATAACACCAGGCAGCACAGGTCTACAATAAGGTGGACATTGAAGAAAATATGCGTCTCCTACTGCCTTCACCATTCTGTCATGGATTTAAAAATACCCATGTGAATAAGAACCCCTGCCACTCCTGCACTCCTTTCTGATGGCAATGCTGCTAACCGTCCTTTCTGATGGCATCAGAAACTTGATATAGGAAGTGAAGAAATGTTAACATTACTGAAGTTCTCCAAAAATAAGGAACTTAACCTAATTTTTTCCTAATTTGTAAAAGAATTTAACCTTCAACCTGATGAAAAATCCAGCTGAGTTTCCACCACTGCAAAATTTAAGTTAAACAATAAAAGGAGAATAAGCTTCTATTGAGACTGTGCCAGGCACAATTTTGCAAGCCTAATAGAAAACAAACAGCAACACTACTTTTAAGAAAGTTATGCATTCTTAAAAAACAAAGGATATCATACTCCATAGGAATTTCACAACACTAAAGTAGGAGGTCCCAAAAGCCAACTGTGTGGTCTTTATTTCACAACTGAGTTCCAGCTGCTATTGTACAATATAAGATCATGCAGCTGATGGTATATGACAAGAAGTGGTTGATGACAAGAAATCAGTGTTGCATGACATTGTCAACATTGCATGAGTGCAAACATTTGTGGTTCACCCTAGGAAAGGTAAAGGGTTATTACAGAAGGTGACAGAGTGTTAGTAGAGCTAGTTCAAAATAGGAAATGTTCTGTTATACACTGTCAAGTCTGATGCATCGGATTTGCATGTGTGGTGAGAAAATGAACACACATGTTATGCCCTGGGAGTTACATATGTATTTTTGTCAGAAGTGCAAAGCACAGTTTGGCATAAATGCAAGCCGTTAGAGAATTTATCAGAGCTGTAAGCACTTGCAGCATCACTGGCTCCACATGAATGTATACACTGAATCTCTTTCATGATCAGTTGTGAAGATATAAGCATAAACTCAGTATTAAGCATGGATATTTTTTGTAATCAGTATGGTGGACCCTGAGGGAAATACACCCATTGAATTTTCCTTAGGCTTTCTAAGATAATTTGTATAAGACTGATGATGAATTTCAATAGGTTTGAAAGCTCAGTCCCATTGAGGAAAAGGGTAATAGTTATTTCCCAATTAAACTCTTTCAGATTAGCTTACTGACAAAGGGACATAAATTTGAACCCACAGCATACATTAACATTAGATGAGCTTCTACTGAAGATGGTAAATTTTCAGATGTTTTTTCTTAATTTCACAAATATTTTTCAGTCATTTCCATAAGACCAGCCAGAAATTCTGCTGTATTCATAGAACAGACTAACAAGTAACAGCAGTGGCTTGGAAACACCTTCCATCTTTAATATACTCCCCAGTCACCAAGTGAGAATCATACCATGTAAACATTTCTAGCACTTGTTATTAATGCAAAACCATCTGTAGGAATCTGTTCTACTTTAAAGCCTTCTTTCCCATTTTCTAAACACAATCATAATGTAGTCTGTTTCCTCTGAAACACAAAACATTTTCAGGGTCTATGTGAATACTTTTTCCAATAAGACTCAATAAAATTATGATGCAAGGGCATGATCCTCCATCCACTAAAGTTAATGAAAAGTGTACTCTGGTTTAAACAGTACAGAAAGAATGTCTACAACAAGAAATTAAACGCAGCCAAAACTGTGGACTTTCTATCTAACATCTGGCCCCATTTACAAGTATCAGTCAAGAGCATTAAATAAAGACAAATCAAATGCCTTACAAAATGTCTCCAGCTTCAGTTCCCTTGCAGCTCCAATGTTCATTAACATTAACATACATTTGCTTCAGGTGGAAAAGAGTTTTTAAAAAATACCAAGTAGGTATCATCTCGATTTCTCATTTTGCTATTGACCAAGCGATTACAGCTGACTGCTAACTACTGAATCACTACTAGTTGAATTTGGATCTGATCTCTTTTATGAAATAGAAGGCTTTATATCATACAGATTTTCTTCTGAGTAATCTCTTTCCCCTCACTTCATATTTGCAAATGAACTTAACTGATCAGCGGTTCATATGCTATTGAAGAAAAACTTATGACAAATACAAAAAAATCTTCTAATTTCTTCTCAAAATCTTACCTTCATTTTCAAGAAAAACCATCATAGGCACTTTGCATAACATGCCCTTTAAAGACTAATTTTAGTTTTAAGAGAAATCTTTGATAGGATCCTCATTTAGGATTCATTTCTATTCTGGTTTTTGTGAGGGGCGTTACCTTAAACCTGTTTACAGAATAGCAGCAAAGAAAGGTGGTCATTTGTACCCACAGCTTTGAGCAATTAAAGACAGCAGTGATGCATTCTAGAAAAGAGTAAGTTGTCCTAGTTCTGTTTTGTTTCCCCTATGAAGTGTTCTAACACTTCTCATTTGGTTAAGAGATTTGAAGTCAAAGGATCCCCAAACTTGTCTGTGTGCATGTTCATTGACGTACACCAGAACGTTACCTATTTAGATTTTTAAGGAAACTGTCTGCACTGACTAGTTAGAAATGCAGAAAGGCATTTGACAGCAGACAAAATGGGCTAGACAACACTCACACCTCCTCCCTAAGCTTCTCTTTTTGTCTTCACATAAAGGATGTTTGCTGCCAAGGCCAGTCCTGCCTTTTCCTTGGCTCTCTCCTGCTCTGCTCCCTCATTGCTCAAAGGTAAGTCAAGGAAAGGGCCAGCCTCCACAGACACCAGCAGGAGGAACCACGACTGAGCAGGAGGGACAAACTCCATAGGGGGGTTCATCACCTTCCTCCTTGTATCCATCAGTCAGACCTCAGTTCCTCCCAGAGAACAGACTGGTGGAGGAGACGGCCACTGGTGGTCAGAGATAATACCTTGCACGTCATCAAGTTTTTTACTTTCCCAAGTAAGTGATTTCAGATCTTAATTGCTTAAACAGTGGGATGTGAGATAAATCTTCAACTTAGTAAACTTCTTTGACAAAACTTCTGCTTTGTATATTACTGAGAACATGATGATGAAAGTAATACACTATGTACACTATAAAATACACTATGTCCTTGAAATGCAGATTTGCATTTATTTAAAAAGTAATTTTGTACAGGTATAATTAGTAACTAAAATGTTTTCAAATGGCTAAGGAATCTAGCAGTCAGGATTAGATTTAATCCTGAGTGACCACAATTAAAATTCAATTGTTCACACTTTCAAAATTTTTCAACCTAAATCTTTTGTGAGTTTAAGTTTGAAAAAGATGAAATTAAACCAAGTTACCAATGAACTTTAATCTACATACTTTGGGAATTTTTTTTATGGATATGTATGCATACACATACAAGCTACGTGATCTTAGGTGAAAAAGAAGTAAATGAAACTTCTCTATTGATGCTTTCCACTGATTTTTATGAGTCAATAGGATAAGGAAGAATGGATCCAAGAGTCAAAATTAAAATTAATTGAGTATTTAGCCTGAAGGTCAACAACTTTCCTGGCCATCTGCCATAGTAGCTGGTGGTATTTGTCACACTGTGCAGCTGCATTGGTTTGAGTACCTACTGTGGACATCAAAGAAGCTGATGTGCAAGGAAAACCCTTAATATCCAGAGACACTGACACTGATCTTGCCAAGCACATCCTCCAACAAGTCAATTGCAGAACGTGTAGCAGCTCAAGGTCAGTTTATAGTGCACTTGGACAACTGTGTCACTCTAACAGAGGTGTTTGGGATATTATCAAAGTTACCCTGCTGCAAATTAAAGTTTGAGTTAACCTAAGATGGAAAGTTATAGTTCATACAAGACTTAATCATAGTACTTCAGATCATCAGGAATACATCATAGCAAAGAGCAATCTAATCCCAAAATGAGCAAAATACCTTGCCATGGAATTAAGGCTGACTTTATATCAGAAATAAAAAAATACGTACATAGGTTTTAAACAGACTAGTGGTTAGTCCAGAACCACAGACCAGAGAAAAAAAGAAGCAAAGAGCTGTTAGCAGGTTAAACAGGGAGATACACAATTAAGATGCCCCAAAAGCCTTAACTTTGGACCATATATCTTCTTAAAACAAAAGAAAATATGTGAATTTACTATTCAATGATGAAATGTTTTAAACTAAATCATGTTATACTTACAGGACATTTTGATTGGGCAGAATAAAGAGAGGTTAGATGCTGTAGTTCTAAATTCCTGTATTCTGTTCAGGACACTTTTCTCAAGTAGAACTTCAAGCATGAATACATCAAATGTTATGTTTAAATTCCAACCTTGAAATACACATTAAAAAGTTGAGTGTTCTGCTCTATGATGGCATCAATTTACCAGTAAATGCTGTTAAAATGATGTCATGAAATGCCTTGAACAAAAAGCTTTTCTACACTTTTCAAATTGAATTAAAATTCTAGTGAAGAAGTTTAATACCATATTAAATCACTTTAGGCATTAACTTCCTTCACTTTTCTGAGCACTGGTAAAGCCATCCATTTCTATATGGGCTTACTCAATTTGAAGAGCAAAAGGATGCTCAAAGTTTATATACAGTGTGTGAGAATGGAGTGCTGTCCTTATACCTACCTTGTGATTCAGTTCTTAAATCTATTACCTTACCAAATGTGACATGCTATGATTACTTCTCCTGAAAGGACAAAACATAAACATTGTATCAAAAACTTAACAGTCTCTTTGGTGTTCTGAAAAAGCTGCCTGATCTGTGCCTCAAACATCACTCATATGTTTCACTCCTGGCTGCAAAGTAGGGAAAAGATGCTGAATTCACAGTTTGACTCCTCACTACTTGCAGGAAGCCCACATGAGGACTTTTGCTTTTGTTTCGCTAATAACAGCACCAAAGACAAGGTGATTGTCAGAAGCTCTAGGAGAGTGCTTTCCTGTGGGCTGTTCTCAGTGAGACTCTGCTCAGACTGGGGGAGCGAGAGAAAGGAGATAATGACAGAGAAAATGGCAGAGACCAATTAGTCAACACAGCCTGTCAAGCAACCCAGCACTGGGAACCAAGAAGCTGCCTCACTGCACACCCAGCCACAGAAACAGCAGGTGTAAAAAATGTATAATTGGTCAAAGTAAAGTAAAACATAAATGGCGTTTCTCACACAAAGAAAATAAGATAAGGAAACTATCTTTTTATGTTGTTGGAAAAAAAACCTGTAAAAAGAGAGGCAATAACCGCAAAGTTGGGGTCTGATTAAGACCCCGAATCTGTGATGCTGACATTATGTGGAATATGAAAAAGACAGCTAAGAAAATAGAGTATTTGGAAAAGTATCGGTGCCAAGGACAGCACCGACATATTTGTCTAACTTTCCTACATAGCGATCTTATCACTTTGCTCAATCTGCCAAAATAAGCTGAAAAAGCAGAACTCTAAATGTGAAAAGTGGCTGCAGCAAAACCCTGCACATAATGCCTTCTCACAGAAAACTACAATAGGGGAGAAAAATATTTAAAGGCTGGGAAAAGTATGGCAAGAGGTAGTGGTTGAGGAAACAATCTTAAAAATAAAACCCAAAACATAACAGTGTGTGTGTTTTGAAAAGGACAAGGAAAAACCCAAATCCCCCTCTGAACCAATGCTCCAGGGAGAGAACCCCAGTGAAGATAAAGACATAGTCAGGTATTTAAGGACTCTGCAAGAGGAGACTCCACTTCTGTGTGTAGCATTCATTCAGGCAAAATAATAAAATGATGCAAATAAACCTGATTTTTTTGGGTTTTTTCAATTTAACCACTGAGAGCAGAAAAAACTGATTTGGGCTCACCCATAGTAAATACTTTCATTTAAGGAACTAATTTCCATGAAACCATACTTGGAAGAGGAGCAATTAATTTCAAAGACAAAAAACTCTTCTTTTCTATGCCAAATCAGATCAAAAGCTGTCTTTCTGTGAAAGGTTTTTAAAACTTACTGGACTTAAAATATCCTTCCTTTATCTCTTTACAAAGTCAGTTCTAATCCTGCTTTAGCTGCATGAAACAACAGTTTACTGTTGTTACAGTCATATAGTAATGACACATGGCTAAGAAGACACAACACTGCTCTCCCTCTATTTGCCTAGTCTGGTCTGCAAAGTAAAAAAGTGTCACTGTGGATGGATGATAAATGCTGAAATTATGTTCATTTCTGAAGTTATAGAGTATAAATGTAGAACACACAAACATTCATTTTAAATAAAATGCTTTTTAAAATGCTCCCCCTATGTATTCCTCTGCCTATATATTCCCTATTCCCCAGAGGGATACTCCCCATTTCCAATTCTACTCAATGGATATAATTTGAATAGGGACTGACTTTGAGGTCCTCCAGATTTAGAATAAGATAGTAAAACAGCTTTCAAGTATTTTGACTCATTCAAGCATAAATAACAGTCGCAGGTGATTGGTGAAGGAAAATTATGTCAAAGCAGGGGGAAAAAATTAGCTTCAGAAACTTGAAGCTGTTGTTCAAGTTATGCTAAGTACATAAGTGATAGTAAATGTTTTTATACAGTTTCAAAGACTTGGCTTTATTTGGTACTTTGGTGATTAAAAAGTTAGCCTTTTAGGGCCCTAAATGGCTTGAAAAATATGCTATACTATTTCACAGAAGTATGGACTGAGGCAGTAAAAGAAAAAGAGCATCTTACATCATGGCTGTCTCTAAAATTAATTTTAACATCAAATAGATGCAAAAAAACCATACACATACATATTTAAACCACTCTTTAAAAATATCAGGACATCTGTCTTGTAGGAGTTATTGCTCTTGGTGAAAATACTCACAGCAGAACAGGGGCTTCTGATAATCGGTTGAGTCAAAACAGGCCTACTTATTACAAACAACAGAAAATAAGATTATTTCTTACTTCTGCCTTCTAAATTTTGATGGTTTTTTTTTGTTCTCAAACAACAAGGCATTCTCATGCCAGGTGCCCTGAAAAGCTGAAATCCCTCCTGTGACTTTCAATCATAATATCTCAAGCACATTACCAATATTGTTTCTGACTCAAAAATTTACCTACATTAAGTATAGAACTGCAAAAGTGGTATCTCTCATGATTACTATAAAACTAAAAGACACAAGCAAGCTACAAGCATGCAACAGAAGTCCTACTATCCATGATTAACCGAGTAGAAATTAGTATTCTCACATGGTGCTTCATTGCGCACTTGCAAGAAATAATACCAAATAATTCAATAAAGCGGTAATTAAAAACCTGTCTCAATTCTCCTGATACTGTGGCAATCATGCTCCCACAACCTCGCAGCTGAGCACGGAGCGCTCAGCTGCCTGCGCTGCACCGCGAAGAAACAATCCACCCACCGCTGACTCCTGTTGTTTCATAGGGGATCCAATTACTGATAGCGTTCTGACACCAGAGATTAGCTGATTGCCAGTTCAGTGTGCTTACAAAATCTTATGTGTCACAGGAGGCCCTTTACTTGTTTCTGTAAGACAAACAGTGCTTTTTTTTAAATCTATTAAAAACCCACTAGAATATCTTCTCTCTCATGTGTAGCACTTCAGCCCCATCCTGTTGGACTCAAAGCAAATTCCTCCTTTAAAATTGTCACAGAACTAAAGTGTGGTGACAGTAGCAGCAAAAATACACTTTTAATTGTGATTTTCAACGAAGAGTTTTAAGAGAGGCAGAAGCTATATATGCCACTATTTTACCACTCAGAAAGACCGCAAATCTTTCTGAAGTCTGAGATCACAATTAAAATCTTTCCTAATTAAAAAATGTTGATGGAATTTTGCACTGCTCTTTTTCCAAATCTAAGAGCACATTGGAACAAGCACTTGTGTGGAAAACAGTGATTTGGTTTTTTGTTAGAATGTGTTTTTCTAATCTCCATTGCTGTAAATAAAATTCATTAGGAATGTATAATATCAGTCAGTTAAATTCTGTTACCATTCAATGGAAATATATCAGGGGGGACCCAATACTATTTTTCTGTTCCAGCTCTTGAACTGAAACAAAAAGAAGACATGAAAAGGCAAACTACAGGTCAGGCAAATTAATATTTAAGCAAGAAAGGTCAGATACTAAGGAAACATAAGGAAGAAAGACAATGATGAGCAAAAAATACTTCTATTTTCTCACCGCCAACACTAGTATTCTTAAAGGCAGACATCCTAATGGCTCTGCTGGTTATTCAAGTGCTTAGGCTGTATCTACATATGAGATACCAAGAATACCCTTTTTAATGCTCCAATGAACTTTACCATCCATTCTAGAAAACAATGTCTTCATCACCTGCGACCAGGCACATTATATTACTTTGAATACCATAGGATTTTACTGTGAATAACACCTTCTCTAGAGAACAGAACTTTAAATTGATGTGGGAAATTATGTAATGCTACACAGACTTAAAAAAAAAAATGGACTTTATTTATTCATATTACAATATCCAAAAAAAAATGCACAAGGGCATTTTACAACCCCCAATTAATTAATTTCCACAAATCTTCCTTAAATAACAATGGAAATTAACCCATAAATTTCTGGGATTTAATTTTACCCAATGACAAGATGCAAATTTTGTTTCAAATTATTAGAAAAATATTTCATTCACAATATATGAACAAAGAATACTGCCGAATAACAAAAAACCAGAGCTAAGACAGTATTAAAAATACATGCTGCATTTTCTTTTAATACCCCTTCCTCGGAAAAGAAAGCTGTGGAAACTTGCTGGTCAAAAGTATATTTAGGTTTTATCGTATACCCTAACAGGAGCAAAGTAAGACACACAATCATAAAACAGATCCAGATAAAGAAGCCAATTCAAAGTTTTTAACCTCACTGTCTCCCAAGCACAGTATGAAAACAGAGCTGACTTAGACAGGGTGGGTAGGGATGCTACGAGCCATCTTTGCCACCCCTCTGCTCATAGCAAGGATCACTAACCTGCCTCTGACAGAAGTTTGCCTAACTCATTCCCAGAATCTTCAACAGGAATGCTTCAGCATCTCTAATCCATCAGCTGCTGTGCTTCATTAACCTTACACTTACAATGGTTTCCCTAATGTCTAACTTAAATCTCCCTCACTAGAATGTAAAAACATTATTATTCTTCTCCTGTTCCCCACAGACAAAAGGACAGTTTAGTACTTTCGTCTTTGCAACAGCCTCTCATGTATTTGAATCTCAATCCTAAACCTTTTCTTCAATTGACTAATCTTTCAAATTGTGGATTTGGGGAAAGTTTTCTAGGATGCTGACCATCCTGGTTGATTTTCTTTGGACTTGCATGAAAGTCATGGATCAACTAAAGTACGATAAGGAGCTACAAACACACTGTTAACTTCCACAGCGCCATCCTCTCCACTGCCAACATACACAAATGGTACCTGCCTACTGCACTCAGCACTTGCTGAGCGCTGCTGTTCTTCTACTAAAACTGTACCTCAGCACTTTTTACTAATAAAACTGTTGACTGGGCAATAAACGTATGCCTAACTTCAAATCCCTTTCACCAAAAAAAGCCCCAAACCCAGACCTCATTAATTTAAATTTTGCACTCTGTTTTGTGGTGTGACTTACCCTAGCCTCATTGTATCACCTAGCCAAGGTATATTGTTACTAAAAAATATTATTTCATTAGGTAAGTACTTAGTAGGTTGACAGGCATTTCACATACACCCATTACAAGTTGCTGTGCAAAATCAGGGGGCAAAAACATGAACATTGTGTGTTCGTACACCTGAAAAAATTAAAACTGTTAAATAAGAAATACAAGGAAGTGCATTATCGTATGAAGATAACTAGCTCCTTTTGATAGAGGTGACAATGACAGTGAGCTATGAGCTATAGGAATGTTCTAGATTGGAGGGACTCTCTTGCTCCTTAAATCTCTTATGGGTTAGGTGTCATTGCTCCCCTGGCTCTTGTTAAACATTACCAGCTAAACTTGTTAGACAGTGTTCCCAAGGCAGGGCTGCTGGAGCATTGAACCTAAATCATCAAAATAAAAGTGAAGTTATTACAAATTAACCATAGGTGAGTCCTTACTAAATGTTAATTTTAAACTACATTATTGAATTACATCATCCATCATTAATGAAACACTGAGCCTCTGACTACATACCCTTCACCAATTCAGTGTGTATGTGATTAGGAAGAGTGATTTTTTTCAATAATACTCTATTTTGATGCTTGCTCCAAGTATTTTACCATCCCATATCACCCTCACTGTGACTTTAGCAGAGTGTCCTTGCTCCTCAAGGTCACCCAGGAACCCTGAGCAGATGTACTACAAAATAGAAGTGTATGTAGGAGAGAACACATTGCAAGCAGGTTTGCCATTCTGTAGCACTAAACATTTCCAACCACTTATCAACTGTAGAGTTGCTATTTGCATTTTTTACCCCATACATGAAAGCACTACAGCTGCCTGTGGCAACAAAGGAAACGCAAAACTTGCTGGAAGAAAATAAATAAAATAAAACCATTTCCTGTGGGACAATTCAAAGTCTCACCTCATCATCCTGAGACATCAGGGATTCTGTGTTGCCTCTGTTTTTTATTAATAATGCAGCAACAGTCTTTTAACCACTCTTTCAGAAGAGAAGCTTTTCCTTTGGAGGTGATATGAGTCATGTGATTACCTCACTCATCTGGAGTCAAAGGCTAAAAACTGATAGAGGTTGTCACTATCAACTAGCCTATAATTTGGCACCCAGAGAAGCAGTAATAAATGAGTGTTTATCTACTCAATGGGGAATTTCATCTCACTTTCTGCCCCCAAAGTCATTACCTGCACAATAGGAATGAGCAATGGAAATTCACAACATAATAAACTATTAGAAGCTTACTGCTTAAACTGCATCTTAAAATCATTTTCTGGACCAGAAGCTATAAGTGAACTCTGCTCCACAACATAAGAAGAAACATTTGTTGATATGGTGAAACAAAAGGTATTTGCATCTCCTAAGAAGAGAGAAGCATTTTATACTCCAGATAAACAGTTTCTTCTGTTCTCAGTATTGTTTTCCTTGGTGAAGAAAAACATTAAATAGTCCTAATTTTCTTTTCTTAGAAATCATTTTAATAAAAGAGTGCTACTAAGCAATATTTGTATACGTCTTTTTATCTAACTGAACATTGAAAGACATTTTCTATCTTGTTGAAAAAAATTTGTGTGCTCAAAAGGGTAATAAGAAAATATTGTTCAATTAACTTGGTATACCATTTACACTTTAGTATATTGCCAGTAAGTAAAAAACCAGTACTTTCGGCGTAATATCCACTCAAAATCATGCACAGAAACTTAGTCTGAATAATAATTTTTTTTCTAAAATTGGCACCTTACTAGGGAAGAAATGAAAATATCTGTAAATATAACAGCACTGAAAATGGTCAAAAGTCATATTTTTATTCAGTATTTTTGTGAAATGCATTGTGGTATCATTTTAAAACTAAGATATGGAAAGCTATCAGTTTCAAGCATTACCTCTCCACTGCCTAATCTTAACAACCTAGTTTCTCATCACTGTTATATTTGTTCAAGCATGAAAAACGTATTATTTTTTTCCCTTTTTTCATGTTCTGTGAAGGTATTTCAGTCTAGAAATCTAAGATTATCTATTCTAGTACTGATATCACTGAAGTAACTGTGTAGTCATCCTGTGATCCTGTGAGAGGAAACACAGCAAGAAAATTAGGTAGTCATTAAGGGAGCAACAGAAGCCCCTTACATAAATAACTGTACAGTAATTCAAAAGAATATGGGGAGAAGAGTTGCTTGAGGCTTATGCTTCTTTATTCTGTAAGCCTTGAATGTATTATCTGCCCAAACCTTGGGAAAGAGACCACCTGGTAACTCCTTTTTAAGCTTAAGTGAAGAAATCAGTGTTTCTGTTTTTCCTAAAAAGAATTAAATTTTTTTGAGCAGCTAATACAGTATCTATGGTTTCTTACTACTTTAAAGTGACTGGACTAAGTAACTCCTTTAATGTTAAAATAGGCAAACATCCTAGCTCACCATGGAGGTTTTTCTGTTTGTTTTCTTAAGTCACAGGGGAAACTGGAAGTGAGGATACCATACTTTCTCCAACCAAAGGAATGTAATTACTTCTAAGAATATATTTGGTTTAATGAAAATAGTATGTTTCCTTTCCTAAAGCCTACTGACATGATAATTTACTCATTTTAATTTTTCCCTGTCTATAGGAAATTAAAGACCACAGAAAGGAACAGACAGCTTCAGAAAATTTGCAGTGAGAATCAAGTCCTCATCCCAGAAGGTACCAGCAACGTGCACAAGGCATACAAGTCCCACCAGTCTGGTTGATTTAAGTCACCATGGAAAACTCACACCCTGGACTTTCTCAGTCTTGCCTTCAGGCTCAGAATAGAGACAATCAAATTATTTCACATTATTCAAATTATTTCTCAGGCAATGAAGTAAGTTAATTAGACATTTCTCTCCATGTATCAATGGATAGTGTTCTCCACCATGATGTTTACAGATGTCATTCTCAGCAGAGGAGAACACAACCTTTCTGTGCAAATTTCAGGGTGCTCCCACACCATCAGCCTCTATACTCTGACAGTATAGAGCGGGGAAATTTTTTTTTCCCTTTTTTGTGCACATTTTTTGACTAAAGGAATAGTGGATTTCAGTCTCCAGCTATGAAGTGTGCACTTTTCACTGGCAATAAAATTGCAAAAGCTTCACATTGCACCTGAACATAATTGTAATAGCTTAGAAATTAGCATATTCAAGAAAAATATCAGAATTGCTTATGAGGCCTGGCTTATGTTTTATCTGAATTTGACTCATTTTTTATCAAAACTTGGCTTTTACCAATCACAGACTTGTGATTTATCAGAATATATTTATGCTTACAATCAGTGTTCTATCTCTGTGCTCTCTGGTACTGACTATCTGAAATGCAACTTTTACTATGAACTCATCAGAAAGGCTGAGGGAGATATGGGAAGGTGCAGCAGAGAGCAGGAGAAAAGCAGGATGGATCAGACCTCAGCATTTATCTTTGTTGGTGAGCCTGAACATTTACTGTTGCTCAAAGTCTCCAAAGAAGAGCAAAAGGAGCAGAAAAATTCCTGATGTTGCTTTCTTAACAATGATTTCAGGACACACTAATTAATTTTTCGCTGCCAAGAAAGAGGAGTGGACAACCTAAATTTCAAAATCTTCAAATTATCTGTGTGAATCAGAAGGCTGCATTCATGGAGAGCAAGCACTGACATTTATTTTGTATAGTGGTGCACGTCTTGAGAGAATTGCCACTGGAATATTACTCCCACTCTACATGTCAAACATTAATATAAAATCAATATGGAGCCATGGTCCCAGCATTTCTCACGCACCTGTGTTACCCCCCCCAGAGGGTTTTGCCACACTTGGGATTTGGCTCCCCCAGGACATGGAACGAGGCTCACTGCAATCCTTCTGCTTGGCACAGCCTCGCTGCCGAGGGTTGGCAATGGCTCAGCAAGACCCCTGCATCTGTGGAGGGAAAGTGCAAGGTGAGACAAAGGTGATTTGTGGTAAATTTGCTGCTCTGTCAGCAAGTCCTGGGAAACAGAAAGTAAAAAGTGTGTTTTCCACAATACAGGTGATAGCCTCATTTGAAATTATATAATTGGAGTTGCTTTGTGACAAAGACATGTTGCTTTCTGTCTTAAGACATGACAGAAATAAACCCACAAGCTAACCTGTCAAATACACTTAGGCTCACATAAAAGCTTGACTTGATAGATCCCCAAGTTGTTTCCCCAAAAACATAATTTCCATTTGAACTCATAATAAATTAACCTTCATTTCATAGCTGAACTAGTTCTCTAACAGGCTCTACACTTCAGTTTACCTCATGATCAGACATTGTCAAAAACTTCAATTAATCAAAAGCATCACAGTTATGAGGGAAGAAAACCCCAGCAAACCACATCACACTATTGTCTTCTTCAAATAGGCTATAGCAGATCTCCCTCCCTGTTTACACTCTCCTGGAACACTGCTCAGGCAGCTGTTTCTGAGCTCAACATCCCAAAGCTGCCAGTCTCAGAGGATCTTCATTTTCCCAGACAATGTACATCCCTGTGAGTCACTGGTGCCTTTCAAACCTGGATTTGAAAAGATTCCTATTTAAGTTGAAAGGTATTTAAAGGTGCAGTTCTAACACATTTCTTCTGCATCAGGTATTGGTATTCCAACCTGTTTTAATGTATATAGTCAGAAAGCTACAATAGTCTATTATCCTCAACTGAAATTACACCAGCTAAGGCCCCTTCCTACTCCTGGTTGCTGATATACTAAATCATTGCTCCTAAATATGATGACCTAGTGCTCAAAAATACTCTTGAATTCCCATCTGGATCTTGTTCCTGGGTATTTTGCTTTATGGAATGGAGCTCAGTTATTTCGTTCCTTTTTCTCCACCTCAAGTTTCCAAAGCTCAAGGCCAACATTTTGCTGAGGCCCATGGGAGGAAACAACAGCTAATTTCCATGACACAGATGGGGAAAAAGATCATAACCACAGCTCCTTACCTTCAGTGGCTGCAAAAGATACCACACTCAGTTATCACTGGCAGGATGTTAGTTATTTTCTAGTCCAGTAAGATCAGAGAGGGGACTATTCAGAGAAGCAGCTCCTGCACACCTCATTACTGAAGATGAAGAGGCAAACATGACCCCAACGTCATAGGAAACACATATGGCCATTTCTACTGCTTCTACTGCTAAAACTCAAACCAAAAAACTTGTTATCCTGGACCAGAATATATGCCTATTTTTTAAAACAAGATCTTCAGAAGAAAAGGGATCTCTGTGGAGAGACGACAGCATGTTTGGTCTCATCTGTGGATGCATCCTGGCAGCAGATTCTGTATGGGGACGCCAAATGAACTCACAAGCTTGTGGGAGCCCATGTAACTTATTGCCTTCAGTTTCAGAACACAACATCTTTCAGAACTAACAACTCTATAGACAAACTAAGGAAGCCCAAGGCAAATTCTGAACCTACTGAATTTGTGTTGTTGGGTAATAGCACATCATGCGAAGTCATCTAAAACATGGTGCCACACACCCATTTTCTTACAGCTTGAATCAACACTTGCAATGTTTCTGAAAACATATTGAAACTTTCCAAAGATTTGAGAGGATCTTATAAATCAGTGCACAGACAAGTCTTTTCACCAACCACAGACATGCAACTTTGTTCAGGATGGCTGGTAGAAGAGGGTGAGTGTAAGTTATGGACTTATGACTAGACAGAAGTTTAGCCAAAAGAGCTTGCAGTTATAAAAAGAGTCATGTCTTTTGTAGTCAAGAGAATCCTGTATTATAGGTGCTTGTAAGAACAACATCCACAGAAAAAATCTCATAGAGCTCATTTTATAGGCTTTATAATGGTGAAGAACCAAACAATCCCATCTTGGAATCAAACCCCTGGTTTCAGATAATAAAAGCATTTTGAAAATCAGTATTTAGACACAATTCAAAGGTCAATTTTTGCAAGTAG
>NW_008238664.1:9515369-9540283 GCF_000691975.1 Corvus brachyrhynchos
TGCTGAAACTTAGGCTTGCCCCACTACTTTAAAAAAAACACAGTCAGAGAATGAAATATCTCAAGGAAAAATTACTGTATCATGAAAATAGGGAATTTATAGAGATATACGCAACATTTAATTACGTGAAATAATCACCACATATTTATATTAGTCAGATTTTCCAAGAGCTCGAAGCTCCCCACCTAAACCCCACTTATCATGAGCTGAGAAGTTAGCTGTTTCTTATTCCTACCTAAGAGCCATGGGAATTCCTCTGCAATCTATTGAAAATATCATTTGTCTATATACTGGTATCTACTTGACTAAAAGAAAGCTATTGAAAGAACCAATTCTGCTAGTGTTAATTTGCTACAACTTTTTTGTCATGAATGAACAAAAAATTGCTCTTCTATCCCAATAAAGCAGAAATACAAACTGCAGGAAACAATTCCTTCAGTCCTCATGGAATATGCATTAAAAGGTTCAACAAAAGTTGTTATCTCAGACCGTACATTTACTATTAAATTATTGATGAGCTGCTTCTATTGTCATTTGTACTTCTGTTACCAGAAATTAAAGCAAATACTAAATTTCTAAATACACCATGTCTAGAAATAAAAAAGTGTTCATAGGCGCCAGGATTCCCTGCAGTCCCAAAGGGATTTTCATAACCTCACAGGTATCTTCAAGTCCTAGAATTTGCATTCTGCTTCTCGGCTCAGCTTGCAGATGTTTAAAAATACATGCAAACAGACAATTCGCTTTTGGCTACACATCTAAGAGGTTCAAACATCTGAATTATTCTGTCTGACGTCAACTACAATTTATGTGCCAAATTAGGTTGAAATCGAGCTGGGAAGAGCTATGAAATACTGAGATCTTTGGTGCTTGGGAACTTGAGGCTATTTCTGACCAATGTGCATCCTCTCAGATCTTCTTCCAGGAAAAGGAGGCATTTTCAGGAACCAAATATGAAATATAAACTTACAACTTATGAATCTGTAGGCTTCAGTCATTTAAATTTTGCTGTGCAAACAGATATAAAATGTGGATTAGAATAGCAAAATTTTGTAAGAGTGTTCCTTGGATTTTGGAATTCTAGAAAACAAAGGATGCACATGCCATCGTATGCACTTGCATGCCAACAAGATTTGCAATAAAGACAAAAAGACATGTTTCCCTGGGCTTTAACAATCTATATCGCTATACTGTTTAACATAACCAGAAAATATTTTCCAGGAACTCGGGTTCAAGGCATCTAAGAGGTATACATCTAAGTGGTATAATTCCACCAAAATGTTGTTATAGTGTATAGATGCAGTACTAATTACACATATATATATACATACATATATATACACACACACACACATATATATATATATATGTTTCAGTATAATTTAGTCAGTTACCAAGAGAATTAACATCCATCCCAACATATATGGGCTAATTTTTGCACAATTCAAAATTGTGAACTAGTAACTCAAATAAATGTACTATCTTTAAAATAATATTCCATAAATTTCTAAATGATGGAGAATATTTCATATTCTCTCTCATCTCCTGAAATTTTTCAACACAATTAAGGTAGAGCTAAAGAAAACTCAAGTGATTCTCCTCAGGGATTCATGTTTAAGTAAATTCCCAACCCCCAGCTGAAAGGCATTTTTTGCTTTCTATTTTCTTGGAACAGATAACACCAATATTAAAACTAGTCTTGGGAAGGGTCAACTTGAAACAGAATTAACCATAAATGAAAATGCTAATTAAATTAGCATTTTTTTTTCTTTACTAAATATACTGAACTTCGAAGTCCAAGTAGGGATTTTAAAAATCTAAAATAGTTATCAGCCTTCAGTATTGTTAATGTCTCTCCCACTCACCTCATCCCCACCAGCTTCCCAGTCTTACTTCTTCCAGGAACAGAGAAAAGAACAGTGAAAGAACACTGGGAAATGGACCAAGATGCACTTGTAGATATTTGTTTTAAGATTGAAGAACTCAACAGCATAATTCACTATGTGCCAGACACATTTTTCAGAAATAATTAGCATACTAGCATAATCCTGAAATTTAAGCCTCAAACGTGCTTTAATGAGCTGACTCCAAAAATGTTCAAGATTCCCATCTATCAAGAAGCTACAGAAAAAAAAATTAGTCTAAGAAGTGATTTCTGGTATTTTTTCCTCCCTTTTAATAGAAAATCAAACTTCAAATAGATTGGATTCAACCAAAGCCCTCTTTCTTTCCCAGTACAAAATTAAAAAGAAAAAAAAATCATCCTTATCAGGGAGAGAAAGAGAGTCAGAATCTAATAAATCTATCTTGTCTGACACAAAATTACAAGTGTGACGTAAAAATCTAGCTAGTCTGACAAAAAATTAAGCTGCTCCTAGTATAACTTTAAAGAATACAAACCATCTCAAAAGCAAGAGAGGAAATCACAAGAAGTAGTTTCTAGAGGTATGAAAGTGATACCCCAGTTGGATTCATTCTGTAAGCACAGGGTGCGATGATAACAAGGTAACTGAATCCCTACCTGAGACTCAGAGCTGCATGAAGAGCAGAAGACTCTGGTAACAGATCCAACTTGCCTGATCACTACAGGTTCCTGATGAACACCTGTGCATTTCCTCCTTATGCAAATCAGAGGAAAAGGCCGAATACTATCATTTGAGAATTTATTTTCAGTGCAACCTTTAAGAAATACAGAACTCTACACAGAAATAAACATCTCATTTCTGGAGAAGAAAAATCCAGGCCCCCTGCAAGAATAGCTTTGCCAGTACTGTGTATGCTTGTCCTTGACCATGTCTCAGACCAGGCAGTTAAGGATGATTATAAAACTAGAGACATATTCCTCCCACTTTCTGGTTAAATTGGAGATTTAAACTTAACTTGAATGAGCAGCTTCATGACAGCTACATTTTATAGCCACCGTGATGTCTACCCTCCAAGAACCTCACTAATTCCATTTTTAACTTACAGCTTTGTCCTCCTTAATTTCTTTTTGCACTGAGTTCCACAACTCCGCTTCACATTGCCAGGAAGGGTTTTAAAACTTGTTCTTCCTGGGCAGCAGAAGAAACATTATCTGGCTCTTCTCTGGTCACCTTCTCCTCACATGTTCTGGTGTAAGGAGAGCCAAATCTGAATTAATTGTAACATAGGACAGGGAGACTTCTTTTTCCCCCCAAATTCTTGTTTCAACCCGTTCACCCTGTGAACAAAGCAGTAAATTCCTCTTCTAAAAAACTCTCTCCTTCCAGCACGCTCCTGTCAGGAGGCTTATGACTGCTCTAGCAGTCAGCCCTGGTATGTTACTTTGGTCCACAAGTCTTACTTTCCTGAGCTGACACCTATATCTAGTTATGACTATTTAAATGAACCATAGTATTTGTGAGCATTAAAGTCACCACACAGGAAAGCCCTCTGACCTGCTAGCTGATTCCTTTATCTTAACAAATGTTCAACCTGGCCAAAACTGCCACTTTATACACAATCTCAAGAAAGCTGAAGGCTCAGGGACCTCTCAGAAGAGGTAAAAAAACCTCGTCTGAGGTACAGCACATTTGCCTTGAGCCCTACCAAAAAGACTAAAATGGAGGGAAAGGAAATTGATGGAGAATGATAAAGTTTAAAAATAAGACATAATTTCTTCCAATTAGAGAGAACTGATGATAACTGAACCAATGGCCAAGGGAACACATTTGTCTATATTTCACTAGATTCATTAAATCACTTAGTGTGACGTGGAAGATATGATAGTTATAATGAGATGGCATAAAGAAGGGAAAAAATAAGATTGAACAGTAGAAAACACCATCAGTCAGTGAGATTTGTCTTTAAACATTCTCAGAAATGTAAATTGCATTGACAGAGAGGACCATCTCTTAGTTTAACTAAAGATAAGAAAAAAAAAAAACATTTAAAGAGATAATTCCACATGGAGGGGGAAAACAAATTAAATATATTTTCCAACATGCTTCTGTGCGTCTCTTCTAACAAAAGCTGTGCAAATCTGACCTCAGCCTGAAACAATCTCTACAGAGTTGCAAATACTGATGGATGGCTATCATATACTCACCAGGCACACAGTCCTGTGGAACATGGATAATTTGAGGGAGGAATCAGATTAGCTCAAGTTGCTTCAAGGCCCCCTCCTCTCTCTCTGACTCTCTCCCTCCAAGGGCACTATCTCACGTGAGTGCAACATTCCAGAACAATGAAATTGGTAAAGCAACAGAAGAAAAACTCATGAGGGTGGATTAAAAAAAAAAACTTACACAGAAGCAAAATTGCTTCCTAAATGTCTCTTCCAAAAGAAACATACAGAGAAAATGTTAACATTTTCTCCCCACACCCTGAAGGTGCCCTGCAGTAGTCCTACTGTAAGTTAACACTGTTCCATTTCTACACACATGTGTTAGGACCTATCACATGAGTATCTAAGCGAATGATATCAAAAATGTTATCTTTTTTTCCCTTAGCGTGACTCATGCCAGCTGGACTAGTCTAAAAAGTATTAAACATCATTAAATATATTAAATTTAAGCTTAAATTGTGCCAGCAGGGCTAGTTAAGAAAATAAAAGAAAAAATAATATTTTAATTAATTATGTTCCCAGGTTGTGGTGCTGGGTGCTACCCTCACTACTTTCATACAGTCTCAATTATTTCCATGAATGGATAGGTATGTCTACCAATCCTTCTGGCAGCATTTCCACTGCTGTTGCTTGGCGCAAGATTTAAAAGGAAATCCAGGAAAGTCCAGAATGTGCTATAAAAATTAGGAAGTATTTAAGCACCTAGATCACCTTCCCAGGGGACCTTCCACACTTACCTGACTTAAATTTCATGGACTGTCCCTGGAAAGTGCCCTGCTTTCTGTACTGACAGCAGTATAACCCTACTTTTTTTCCGACATCTAAGAGATACTCAAAATAGCAAGTTCTTACCAGCATGGTGCTGTGGAAGACAAATTTTAGGACCAGAGGGATTATTTTACAGCAGTAAAAATCTACTGAAAATTGGTTTTACATATTATGGTACCTACACCATTGCAACATTCAATATTTTTATGAGTATTCTAAACACATACCTGTATATATGTACAAACACAGCAAGCTACAGCAATTGATGTGTTTTGTGGTTGGTTTGGTTGTTGTTGTTTTTTATGAACTAATGATGTTTATAGTCTTAGAAGCTTTTCAACAGTGACAAATACAGTATTTGAAAAAGTCAAATTGTGTATTGCATGTCAAATCTAGCATGCCTCTGGGAGGACAAATCAGCATGTGTTACACTTTCAAGTCTGCAAGCACAACTGTTAAGTATATTATGATCAACAGGAGGAATGCAGAGTACATCAAAGGGAAAAATAAAACTCCTGGTAGATAGTAACCATTTTCTTCTTTTCTGTAAGAAATACTAAGATGCTGGAAATTGCTCATACTTAAATCACTATTAATTAAAATAAGCCTTAGCTACTCCTTCCTCAACGCCCTACTCCTTTTCCTCTCTCTGCTTCCAAAACACAACTGAGAAAAAAGAGATGTCTGTGTAATGGAAACCTACACAACTTCCAACAATTTGAATTTAGAAGTAAATGAAATTTCTTTGGTTTACACTATAATGGTGCTTCAGTTTTGGTAACTTTTTCTAAAGGTTATTGAATTTTTGTACGACACTTTAGAAAAATTTTTGCTAAATGCACAGAGTTCAAATGCCCTCCTTATGCCCTTTTCCAACAAAATAACTTTTCTCATTCAACTTAATCAGACACTGTTCTCTGCTCCCACTTGTCCACACAAAGAGATTTTTTTCTCTAAAATTTCAGAAGTGCCTCTCAGCTGAGGTATGAAGTGCAGGAGTTTATTCCAATTGAACTTTACCTAAATCAACCAACAGTGCTCCCAGTTCCCACAAACAGCTGATTTCTGATCTTTGCCACCACTTTGTTTCTCTGGGGAGTTTTCTCAGCAGCATGGCACAACCACATGTTCATAGACATTCCCATCAGATACACAAGTGGCTTTGGGGAGAAAATAAAGACTCTGGGTGCAATATGAAAAATAGAAATATTCCTGCACACGTGACAGGACAGAGAAGGCAGAGACCACACTACCTCTGCCCCAGGTTTCCCTGGATTCCTAAGGCATTGGTCAGAGGGATAGAACAGGACACCTCAGTCTGAGAAGAGGCACACAGATGCAAAAGGGTATCAACTAGCTGGTTTTCTCATTCTGGTTTAGCATCAGCATGGATGGGGACTGGCATATTATATTAAGTTGTGGAGTTCCCACTTCTCTTGAGTGTACTATTTTTTCTTTATTTTTAATTTCTTGATAGATTTTTAAAAATTGATTAAGAAGCTGAGTCACAATCTCATCTAGCTTCTCTAATCTAAAGGTTAATACAAGCATCCAAGCATCACATTAACATAATAGCAGCAAAAATCAATCCAGCATGAGACTGAAAGCACTAAATTCACCCTTAATTCCAATTACAGCCTGTTGTTCAAGTTTTAAATTTTATGTAAGAAATTGATACGATCATAATTTCCCACCTCCTAAACCCTTTCAGGAGAAAGCAAAAAAAAAAACAAAAAAAAAACAAAAAAAACCAAAAAAAAGCAAGTAAAACAGGGACTTGGCAAAGAATTCCCCTTTTCACTGATACATGATGACCTTCTTCTAGATCTTTCTTGGAAAAAACTTTATAAATTTTTTCTTGAAATATTCTAATGTCTACATTAGAAGTTAGTGTAGGGACAACGCTGTGAAGGATAAAGAGAAACAAAACAGATTAAAGGGAATAACAACCTAGATCTTGTTTGCAATATGAGTACAACACACCAAAAAGTATTTTGAATGCAGTAAAATACACATGCATTTTGCCACAGCTAATATCTGGTGCAAGTTCACGGCTTAGAAAGAGCCTTTGTGCCATCCTTGAAGTTACTGCATTCAAAAGGACGTAAACAAGAGTGGAAAAATACCTTTAAAATGCATTTCACGTTTTCTTCTAGTCCGAAATTACAATTACTACGCACTTTGTAAGCCTGCAGCCAGTTTTAGTAAACTGCTACTTACAGGTCTTGCATGACAGCCAACAGATGAAAGTGGTGAGTGAGAGCTCTCATTCACTGCTGCCGGCAACCCACTGCCTTTCTGATTTCTTTCTTCAGAAACAAAGATTAGGTGGGGGAAAATAAGGTAAAGGGTTATTTTTAAAAGTCCTTATTTTCAAATCACTATCCAGGAGCTGGCTGAGTTGCGCTCCTATTAGCTGTCTCTCATCTTCCACTTCTGTCTCCATAGAAACCTTGCAGCAGCATCTCCTGCCTCACTAACCTGAAGTTTCAGATTTGGCTGGTGCCAAGCCTGGCTGGGCAAGCTGGGGGAGGATAAAGGCAGCACCCCTCCAGTGCTGAGGTTCACGCTGCTGGCCCCGTCACACAGAGACTCTGCGTACAAAACAGAGAAGTCACCTCTAACCCATTGCACAGACTGAGGCAGAAGGCTCATCCCAATCCTAGCTGCTTCCCTTTTCTCCATCACCCTCGCACAGAAGAATACATGATGATTGGGATTACGTAGCTCAGTATCCCTCCCTTTCACTTATTTTCCAGACTTTGTGGGTTTTAGTTTATGAACTTTTTCTTTTACCTGCTTCAACTTTTCCATTGCTATTATCCCAACTGGAATATACTAAAAAAGTGACATTTTGAGATGACAGCTATGAGGCACCAGGTGGCCAAAACTGAGTAGTCAAATGCAAAAGAAGTTACTACTCTCTACAGACTGCCCAAGGGGACTACTAAAAACTCCATGATGGGGAATTGCTCTCATCAGAAGGAGAGGGCATGTTCAGGGAGACAGTCCCTCAGAATGGTTTCCCCTGCCAGCCCCAGTTAATCTCATTTCATTTGAGTAAATTGTTCTTAAAATAAAAAATCTCTGCTCTCGGGCACACAAACAGGAAGAAGTGGGTTACGGAAACAAAAACACAATAACAATGTCTAGCAACTTGCTAACAACAAGGGAGACTACGGAAACACTCAGCACCGCGTAAGGGGTGACAAAATGTATCCTGTGAAACCCCGAGAAAGGAGGGGCTATCCTCCCATGTTTCAGAACTACTTCAACAGTATATGAACACAGTTTCTTCTCTTTGTAGCTATTAGGCCCTGCAGACAGTTTCTGTTCAAGAGATACGTGCACAGTGTGCCAGAACTCTGAACAATCTACAAGAAACAGAACTGATTTTTTATTTTGTTTTTCCAATGTATTAAAGCCTCAACCTCTATATGAAATATGTACTTACTGAAAAATCAAACCATGGGTTACAGAACAGATTTGGAGCTTTGGTGGGTGTGGGTAAGTCTAGAGGTTGCACAATAATACATACACACAAAGAGTAAGTAGTAGATATTCCTTGTCTATTGTTTTCAACCAAATGCTAAAGCAAATTGACAATCCAGATGTGTGTTGCTGTGCAAAGAATGTATCTGCATATTGGTTTTTATTGTATCTAGAGTTGTGAAGAATTTCTAAATATAAAGAATGTGTAAGGACAAATACTAGCTTTTAAGTCCATTTCATGGACATGGAAGGTGGTGAACAGAAAGAAGAAATGTCAGATTTGTGCAATAACAGTTTTGAACCAATGTGCTGAATGCAGATAGCAGTGACCACAAGTTATTGTCGAGATGATGGTTATTTTCTGTGACATCAGTACACATTTAATCACATTGGCAAAATTTTTTGTCCAAACCATTTAGTAGCTCCTGCTTCCAGAAAGAAATTTTCTAAAACCATGCACTTCAACCTACTAGCAAATAGTTTGTTTTCTAATAAAAATTTTCAAAGGTGTAATTTATGGGGAAATAATACTCAGTATTATGCTTTTTTTTTTTTGGTGTCTGTTTCACTTCACTGAATGTTAGGTGTGAATTTGTGTTCTCATCATAGAAAGAAGAGCAGTCTGCTCAAATCAGCATTCCTGGTATGGGACAATACAGTTGCCATCTGTGTCAATGCAACAACCCTGCCAAGACACGCCAAGCTCGTAGTTTAATTTGACAGAGAATCTTACAGTGCCCCCATCACACTCACTCTCTTTCAATTTACCATACTTCCTCAGTGACGGAAACCAAATGTTAAACAGCAAAATGAAGGCTGGTTCAGTTTCCAACAATGAGATCATTTTTCAAAGCTATGATTTCCAGCTGAGGGCCAAGTGAAGGTCTTGGATGCCTTCATTCTCCATTCTTAGATGCAAAGGCCCTGCCACAACAACAGAAATGCAAATTTTTAAGAAGAAGATATTAAACAGTAATAAACATAATATAGCTACACGAGTTATTTGTAGAGATCATGTTGCTGCCCAGATAGTATAATTGCTCAGCAAAATTGAAAAATTTAATGTTGAAAGCTGAGAATAACACTACAAAAATTAATTTCTTCATTCAAGTCAATGCCATCAGCAAGGACTACACTGCCACCATTTTCTGATGCCACAGGCCCAGAGGAAAATGACAGCTGTTATTGAAGATGATGATTTTGTAGAAGTGCTTGAGGATTTACTAGCACAAAATGAAAGAGCAAACTTCTACCTCTTTAAAGCAGAGGGCTGGAACCCATGCAATCAATAACAGTAGACTGAACAAAAGCAGAAGAAGCTAAAGGAAATACCTTGACAGACTAGAAAAAAAAACCCACAGAGGTAAGAGACACCTCTGGAAAATTTAACCTATCAATTTTAGTAGTGCACCTGCAATTTAATCACAGCATGGCACATTTAGAGCATTGAGAATTGAAACTAGAATTCAAGGGGGTCTACATTCTCATTCAGGTTTAAGGGAATAATATCTTTCTCTAGCAGATTGACCTACAGACTGTTCCAAATGCTGTTTTTGCAAGAAATGACACTAACAGTGTGGAGCAAGAAACACCGGATCAGATCCCTTTCATGATGCAAGTGGAGAGAAGAGAAGCATCCTAATCACAACATTATTTGACACTCAAAATCACCAAGGCAGATGGCTTTTGCTCCAAAAAGTGCAGGAGCAAGAAGGGCAAGGGAGTGTAACAGAGCTGCCTGTCCACAAACACTGCTTTAGCTCCTGCTGAGGGCCCAGGATGGACGCAGCCCAAAGGGCTGAGCTGCACTCTCCAGCCTCGTACCCTGCTAGAGCTGCCTCTCCAATGCAGACACCAGGATGTGAGCAGCCATGCAGTCAGCTGGATCAGGTGATTGATCCATCTGAAAACTAACCCTACAAGGGAAAGAAAAGGAAGATCAGTTTTCAGTTGATCAGCAAAGCTTTACAAGCTCTTTCTACAACAAAGAGGAGACAGGACCAGCAGTTTCTGTGGTACTGCTGGCCCAGGTCAGCAAAGCTGCTGCAATGAAAGGCTCCTGCTCACTCCTTCATGCACACAATCATAGTGCTGCTAACCAGGTGACCCTTCCTCAGGTGCTTCACATCACAGCAGTATTTAGTTGAGGACAGCTTGGCCTGCAGTTCAAGTAGATTCAAATTACAGAGCAAGTGGCCCAAAATATCTCCAGCCAAAGAGATGGTAACTACTTCTTCCTTGCATTCTGAAGAGAGAACAATGTGTCACCCTGTACTTGGAGCATGAAAATATTTGATATAATTGGTCAACAGTATGATCAAAATGATTGAAGATGATGAAATTGACAGAGAGAGAAAAAACGAAGTGCTCTTGCTTAGCCAGGCTCTGGTAGAATGTATTGATTTACAGCAAACAAAACAATGTGGGAAATAATATTCAGACAACCTTGTGGGTATATTTTGGTTGCCAGCTCATTTCAACAAAATGGATGCTATTCAAAGCCGCAATTCTCACAAACTTTAAGTAACCACACACACATTCTCTCTATATAAACACACAGAAATTAATATTAAGATTATGATAGAGGGTAGAGAATTATCAAATAAACAATAAGAGAGGAACCAAAATTAAGGTTGATGATGAAATCAGAACTGGACCTCATTATCTATGTTTAATTACACAACTGTCTTTTTTCTCTTTTTGATAGGACCCCTATCTCATTAAGTGCACAGGAAGACCATTACTGAGTAATGGATTATTTAATACAAACTACTCTCAAGCATCTTTGGTCTGCAGAGTGATATACAGACAATACCCACAATGAGAAGGAGAGGAGGGATGACACATTGATGATACCTGGGTCAACCATAAGATGTTGAAGGGGTTTGTGCTGTTCATCATCAAATTTAAAAGTCCTCCTCTGTAGGCAAAATAACAACATGAGCCACCCAGACACTGAATCCTCTACAAGACTTTAGTCAATAAGATATCTCAAGAGAGAGGCAAGAACTGTGGAGAGTCATACACTGAGCTATGGCAAATTACACCAGGAAATTAAGAGTAAGAATGCATTAGTAGCTGAATACAAATGCATGTGTGACAACAAACATTGACTGTGATAGAGACAAATATGTGGTGTTTGCTTGTGTGAGAGCAAGAGGATTGCCCCCAGCCTCAGGTGGGTGACTCTGTTGTCCCAGTTGAAGGGAAGAGGAGCCAAGGCCTTTTACCAATAAACCCAATACTGTGCTCAGTATTTATGGCCAGGGGCAAGAGCAGGCTGGGTAAGACAGACGTTATCTGGAAGCTACCTCATTTGGTGTCCCCAACATGTGAACTGTGCCAAAGCTGCCAGAAAGGTCAGAGGAAAAAAAAAACCCCAACACATTTAGTTTATAATTCCTTTGCATTATTTACTTGTGCATGACCTACTGTAGCCTAGTAGGCATAGAAAAAACCTTAGCCAAAATTAGGTGTACCTTTCAGAGATTTATTCTTGTATAGTTTCAGCTTCATCCAAAATTCAAAAAATCAGGGGAACTGGTTTTACATGTCACAGCTTGCTCACTCTTGGTACATGTGAGAGAATATGTGTACATGTCATGGAAAACATGAGGGAGAGAAAAGGAAACCAGCAAGATTTATGATTATGCACTTATTTATACATATTATGACATATTCCTTTATTTTGCTTTCAAAGCAAACTGTTAGTTAACAGTTCACAGTGAGTATATCCAAAATATATACATGTTACTGGCAAGATTACATGCAAAATCATGCATTTAATAGAGCAAAAATGCAGGGGTTTTTCACTCTTTTACCTTTATTTCAATACCTGGACTATGAATTAGCTAATAAGGCAGCTGTTGACAAGAAAAAATAATGATTTTATTCACAGATGACCACTGATTAAAATAAGATTATAATTTTTTCCTGTTTTCTTGCAACAAATTGCAATTTGATGGATCTTACTTATATATTTTCATAAATGAAAAGTCTGCTACAAAAATTAAAACTGTACTGCCAGTAAAGGAAACTTTTTTCATAAGCTGAAGGAACTCCCAAAAAATAGTAATGATTTTTTCCTCTCAGGTACTCCACCGAGGTGGTAATGACAATTTTGCCAGTTAATCCACACTCTTTTATTATGATCTACTGAAACACAAAGAATGTCTGCATTCTCTTCTTTTAAGCAGAATTCTGTAGCTTTGCAGAGAGTACTTCATACTCGCATTTTAGATGACCAAATTGTAACAAGAAGAGTAAGGATATACTGTGCGTCCTGATCCTACAAACCCTTACTCCAAAAGCAATTTCTGCCTCTGCAGTAAGAAACCAGTTAACTTAAACACAGGTGTTCAAAAGACAAAAGATATAAACCCTTCAACAAAGCTTCTTTAATCGCTGTCCTATCAAATGAAAAATTTTCATTAAGATTAGTGAACTAGCTATTCTTTCCTTACATTTGTAGAAACAAATAGTAAACACTTAAATCACATTATAGTAAAAATAACTTACTCTTGATTAGTATTTTTAATTTTTTTTTCTAAGAGAGTTCTCTTTAAAAACATGGTCTTTTTGTTTGGTAGTGCTTATATTAAATCTCATAAATCTACTTCCAAGTGCAGGACTGATTTAAGAGTTTCTTATTGTATAAAGCAGACAGTAGGTGAACCCTGGACTATTACAAAGCACCTTTACCAAAAAAAAAACCAACCAACCCAGGTTAGTTCTGTAACTAACATCCCAGACCATTTTTAGCAATAGCTGCTAATAACTCTTAAAAGCCCTGAAGCAGTAGCACAATTGTGAACTAGCCCCAAGGAACTACCTCTGCAAATTCTGCTATCAATCTGATGCTGCAAAGCAGCTCAGTATTTCCAGAAGCCTTTGTAAATTCCATCTCTGAGAATTGATTTCAACAACTATCATCTACTGAGTATAGGAGGAAAATCTGTTACCACTGTAGATTCAAATTTTAAAAATCCACCTCAGGAGGACTAAAAATTGCCTCAGTTAAAATACTAACCCTCACTGTAGCCTAATATCGAAAATAAGCTATGAAAAGAAATCAGGCTTCTGGAAATACTACTTTTTCTTCTAATACACTAGTTTTAAAAGGCATACAGCTGAAGAAGGATTTTTGTCCAAAGCTATACAGAACTCTATTATATGCAGCTATTCCTTACATTTTTAAAAAGAAAAAGTTTTGGGTTTTTAAACAATACACTTATTATACTGTCTACGTATAGTAAGTACTAAGATCAACAATTGATCTGATTTTCCCTCTATGGACTAGTAAATCTACTGTAGCAAATTTTGCAGGAGCCATATTAACACCCAGCTTCATATAGTTTTATGTATTTATTACTACTCTATCTAAAAAAAAACCTAACAAAAACACCTAAATAATAAGAAGAAGAAGAATGACCAAAAACTCAGCAAAATATTTTGCTTTTACTACTGTGTATTCCATATCACATTTGTTCAGTGTGTGTGCATCTTGAATGGCTACCAGCAATTTCCATGCAAAAAAATTATTACTCGTATTATAAAAACCATTCTATATTCTCAATTACCTCTTAGAACAGCTTATACTGAAAAAAGTTCTAATATAGATGAAAGACTAAGCACCACGCAGAACCGCACAAGTAGTACATGTCTGGAAGTTTCATATATCTGCTATTACTCGAAAACAAGGAACTTGCCTAGGAAACTGAGAATTTCCTGCAGCTAAGACACAGTTTATTTGAATGCAAATACTTCTACTGTTAGTAATAACAAAGTAGCAGGCAAACAGCATAAGAAATCATATTCGTGACTTTTTAATATCTGTTCAGTGTAAATAAATTCATAATTGATCAATTATATATTCAGGCGGGGAAACACAATGCTAGCGTTTCATTGTCCATGGACACGCAGTCTCATCACCAGAGAGCACAAATGAAATGCTAATGGCAGAGAAGATGAATGCCAATTTCCTTCACTTTGCTCCAACTTTCAGTGGCTCTCTACAATAAAAGATAGCTATTTGTGGAGACTGGCTTGTTCCATACCATTAACTCAGAACAAAACATATTTTTAGTGGGACAGCAGTGTTTACTTGTAAGAACTGATGAATTGTACACCACCATTTATCACTTGTAGACAAAGACATTCAGGCACAATTTTGGACATAAATCAAGGTACATGCTCCTAAATAAAAAAGGGATTGCTTAAGTCCCTAAAACTGCATAGATTGAGGTCAGATTGGCCATAGCAACCAAGAATGGTACTTAGGCCTTCAGTAAGACTTAGCAACCAATAAATGAGCTCAGATCTCTTTTCATCTCCACTGGTGTGAAAGCCAAAATTAAAAAGATTAGATCACGCTGCACCCATCACAATAGACTTCACAGTGAAAAAGTCATTTCTAGCCTTTGATTCACATCCAATAAATAACATTCATCCCTTCCATAATGAAGAACTTTCAAAGTAAATTGAATCTCCATAGTGCTGCTTTCCCTTGCTGCACCATATTTACATAACAATATATCACAGGAAGCTCAGAGTGGATCTTGCAAATGGAAGACATGTCTTTAGCACTGATTACACTATACTCAGCTTTAAAATGCTTGCCATTTAAACATAATGCACTGTAGATTATAATAAATAATAAACAACACTTTAAATCTTGTGGTATGAAACTTTGACAATTTCAATATGGAAATTTCATAGTAAACAGCTCCCTCCCCCTTTCCTTTGAGTCTTTCCATTTGAGGATATCCAGCAAATTCTACTTTCCAGGAGCACTGATCATACTATCTATCTGTCTCGCGTTTCCAGGAAAAGGGATAGTACATTATTTCATTTTTACTGCCTCTTTTCACACTGTTCCTCTTCTCTTTTATATATCTTTTCAAGTACTCAAACAATTCTTTTTAATGTTCCAAACACATCAGTAACCTATTACTCCAATCTCACACAAAGCACGAAGTATTGCTCATTTTCCTCTCCCTCGAGCAGTAGTTATTTGTAAATAGGTGAAGCTGATCACAGCTGCAGGAATCTAACACAGATCTAAGACATGAAATCAAAAAACACACCCAGCAAATGTTTGTGTTGTATTGCCACTGTATGCCCTGTATTTCCCATGCTCAGCTTGTCATTATTAAAACTGGATTGTCATTCCCTTCTTACTGCAGGTTGCATAAATTGATGTTTAAAGGAGTGTTCGACAGAAATATATCGAAACAAAAATTCTACACCTAATTAAAAACATGCAGGAATAATTTCAGCCCTCTGCAGCAACAACTCATGTAGATTATACTATGTGAACTCAGCAGGGAACCTCATTAATTTTTAAAACTCTCTGACCCTAGTGCAGTTAAGGGTGTAAAAATAATTACAAATTAGGGTTGAGGGAGCACTGTTTTAATATTGCATGTGGGCTATCAGCTATACAACATTTTATCAGATATGGATATTTATGATAGCTAAGCATAATTTTAACATAGCCAAAATAAATTTTAAAAATGCAAATATCTTATATTTTCAAGTATATAACTATAGTAGCCACCACTTGCACAAAAAAAAAGCCTGTCTGCAAACATTCTCTTAGCACAAAGCACGACAATTACAGATTAAACGCTAGTAACAGCCTGGATACGGCAGTAAACTGAGATATTTCTATAACAAGGCATGTTTGCAATCTACCAATTTCTAACTTATTTAGAAGGCTATAAAATACTTGGCAGAGGGTATAAATAGTCTCTCTTACCTAAAACTTGTCAGAAGAAAGATCCTTCTTCATTGTTGTCACCTCCAGTGCCCCCTCTTGCCACCATGGAGATTGGTTCTGCTATGTTTATTGCTCTGTGCCTCAGTTACAGCCGTGACACTAATCTGCCCGCACAGACCAGCAAAGGGGTGTGTGTGGGTGTGCGAGTGTGTGTGCGTGTGAGAAAAGAGAGCCTGCTGACTTCAGGACTGGGAACCTAAACCTCAGGCCAAGTCAAGGCTGAATGAAAATGATCAAAGCTCTGTCCCTCATCAGCAGAGTAGACAAGATTTCTTTCCCCCTCCCAATGAGAAGTAGGGCTGTCATTAGGGATTCCCACTAAAAAGCCTCTAACAGAGGCAGACCTTCTCCAGACTGCTAGTGCCTGCCCAGCAGCCCGTGCAGAATACAGGTAGCTATTGTTCCTGAGACAGATATGTAGCCAGCCACTCAGACTCTGACAGATCTCAACAAACCAGTGAGCCTGCCTTCAGTTTAACTCTTTATTTACTAGCAGTTCACTTTTTACAAAGATTTCCTTTTGCCCTGGAGAGGAAGGGACCGGGAAGGGAAAAAAAGAAAATCAGTAAATTGTTCTAGCTTTGTTAAGAAAACGGTTTCATGTACATAGGCAGGAATCCTATGCAAATTTAGGAGTACTGACTTTCATTTTGAAATCTCATCTAGTCTGGTGCTGGACAACACAGCAGTAGTACACTCCAGCAGTAAAACAGGATTCCAGTCCTGTAAGGGAAATAAGTCCTACTCTGCCTTCCTCTGAATTTTCATAATTCATGGGGATCTAAAACTGTTGGAATAGATAACATACATCCTTGCTCAAATAATCTAGGTATTAAGAAACAGAGAAATTTAGTGCAAAAGCTTCAGCAGTCTTTCCACCAGACATACATTTTAAGCATTGACTGAAAAAGAAGTTAGCATCTCCAGGACAAAATTGTGCTAGAGCAAGTAAATAGCAATTAGCTGGCATAAAAAGCAGAGATACTCATTTCAGTCCCATAGCAGTTATATATTTCTATAAGGAGATTTTATTTGCATAAAAATTTCTGGGTTTTTTTTTTTAATTTTATATGACATGGAGCTTAAGCATTTATTTGCAATGACATGGTCAATGAAGCTGTTAGAGGAAATATCCTGACATTTACACTCTGTGCTTGACTTTTAGGAAGTAATGCATTTTTATATGAAAAGCTAATCATTCTTCACTCTGGATAACTATTGTATAAGTTCAAGCCAGGTGCAGACTTGAGCTCTAAACCACTTTTTTCCCTTCTTCTGTGTAAGTCAGTCTTAATTCCATTTGAGGCAGATTGCAGTAGGATGTGTATATGCATGGGTATGCTTGCATTAGGGTGGGTGGCTTGGATTGCTTTAAGGCAAGTTTAAGGTGTAAAGGTTGAAGATTACCAGCAATGTTTTCAAGTGGCAATACAATCAGATTTATAAAATGCACAGTTTAAAAAAAAAAAAAAATTGAGACTGCTAACACAAGCGCAAATTAGAGAAATGATGTCAAAAGCAGTATTTTACCCTGACAGACTCTATCAACTCAGCCTTCCTACCCATTACAAATACACAATCATTTTATCAGCAACTTCATGCTAAAAACATGCTAAAAAATCTGCGTGTGCTTTAATTTGAAAGTTGCCAGTGGTCACTTTGGAGTGTTTCAAAGCAACCTTTTCTGCATGTTTGAGAATTTAATTACATTCCTACCAAAATTCCAGGCGTTCAGAGCCATTCAAAATTCTTCCAGTGCAGCAAGGAAACAAACAGACAAACAGGAAAGCAAATCAGTTCTTTTCAGTGTAACGCCCTGTGTGGCAGAATACCTCTAGTCTACTCAGTGCATTTTAAACAACCAGGACTTTGCATTCAGAAACCTTGTTGCTGTTTAATTCCAGAATATCTCTTTCATATCAATTGGAATATAGTCCTTAATGACAGACATAATCTTTGGACTGTACTTTTTATCATCAGTTTAGGTAAATGCCTGGCATTATATAGGAAAAAGCTTTCAGTTACAAATATGTTTGCAATTTAATAGTGTTCTTAAACAAAAAGATTAATTTATTATGAACTCTGCAGCATTGTGCACCAGTTTCCCTTCTATTGAGGAAACTAGTAACAAACTCTTGCCACTAAATGGAATTTTAAATTTCTGGAGAAATATATGCCAGGAAGATCTTGTGCTACTGGTGTACAGCATGGAAAAGCTGTGAGAATGTGGCCACGTTACCGTCTGGAAACACCTACCCTGCCCAGCACGTGTACTCTACTGCCAAAGGGAGACCACCAGTACCATGCCATGGAAAGCCTGCTTTGAAGCCCTGCCAAGGACCACGTGACAAGCTCCTGAGCATGGTCACATTTGATTTCAACCTCTGGCAAGGCCCTGCTAAGTGTTAATAACCCTGGGGTATTTCACCCTGAATCAAGAATCCCACACATCTTCCAGTGCTGTGTTGTCCTGGTATGTGCTCATCTGCTGCTGGCTTGCTATCTCCATGAACACACACACGCAATTCAAAAGCAACACAGTATTACTAAACACCCCTTTACAGGAGGATGAGAATGAAAACTTTCTGGAGAGAGCTCTTGTTGGAGCTGGGCACGTCATGGGAAGACAGAGAAGCTGCCACTTGATATGAAGGTGTGACCTCCTCCTCTTCCTCAGAAACCCTCCCTGCTTTTACTGGAGCAATCCCCAGGCTGTGTTCATGAGGGAAACATCTTTCTTCAGGTTTTGAGACAAGACTGGGGAGGAGTATTCTGTCCAAAGACTTTCAGTCTTTGGAGGTCACCTTTGAGAGAGACAATGGCCACTCTTCCCAGTCAAGTCTATCCCAAGTCACCAGTAATAGATGTCTTGCTGTAAAGTACACATTATGGGATTTATGTAAAGGATGATGTTTGTATACACTGATTAGCCCTAGGGGTTTTTTTTCTCTCTCTCATCTTTTTCTTTTATTTTAAACAACAAAATCCACACAAGCACAAAGTGGAAGGGAAAAAAGGGGCCACTTAAGGGGGAGGAAAAGCAAGGCTTTTTCCATTTTGCTTTTTTTTTTTTTTAATTGTACAAGTCATCTACTAAAAGCAAGTATTATGGGCACAACATTGGGTAACTAATCTCATGTACCATGGGATATTTGAACAGTTTGAATTGATTTCCCAAAAAGAGAGCATAAAGAAAGTTAGGTATGTCGTGCATAACAATTCTGCATCTGAGAAATTTGCTTGAGAACAGACCGCTGGAGTCATTTCTTTCAGCTAATCCACACAGCCCCACTTTGGCAAACAAAGGCACACACCAGTGTCACGTATCCATTTTCCTTTGGAGATTCCATTTTAATGATTCTGTAGTAAATATCTTTGTATTGAGAAATTATTCGTACCAGCTATGAAAAAAGCACTGTGTTTCAGTAACTGTCTTAGAGAGGTGAAATGCACATAATGTATTCAAATATGCAACCTCAATTAACCTTTTGCCTCACTTTGCGGACAAACCTATCTATAAAAAGTGAGCTCTCTCGGTGATGAAAAGTCAGTTTTACAACTTCACATTGTTTGTGGCTAGTTCCCTACAGAAATGAATGTAACAGGAGGCGATCTTCATGAAGTGCAATTCAAATTTAACTCATTGTTATTCTTGATCTTCATTTCCTTAATATAAAAGCTAGTGTAAAACATCATATAAGAAAGCACTGGTGTTTTTTGTTTTTTTTTTTTTAACGAAAACATGTTTATTTATTATGTGGTAACTAGACTTCATTTATCTCAGAAAATACTGAAAAATATAAGATAGCAAACATAAAGATATAAAAATATTTCTACAGAAACCAGTACATATTTTGCTTTGGGTGTAGGCAAGTAAAGTATGTAGTTTAGAAAAGAACTTACGATTAACATACATTGAACTATGTTTGCATACTGCAATATAAAACAACCTGGAATTACAGTTGATAAAGAATCCTTAACCTTTCCAAAATTTGGTATGTATATTATTAACGAAATTGCTCTTCTTTAAAATGCTGTTCTAAAGAGCACAACTTTTTTTCCCCTCAACTCTTTCACAGAAACATAATTAGAGTATTGCATTCTCCACTAGATGCTTTGTGAAACCAAATGTCAGGGATTACGACTCAGCAAGATAATTACAAACATTCTACATAAAGGCATAGGAAACCAGCATCAGAGGTACATTTCACCAGTTCACATTCCTCCTACAGATTACATGTTTGATATGTGATCTGTTGGAGAAAATGAATAGAAGGTGACAGTATCTTCTTTTTTGTTCTCCCCCAATTACTTTAGAGTTAACATCAGTAGAGCAAAGCACTGTTCAAATATATCCTTTTCTTTTTGTAAAGTTTCAGACTCTGAGTCCCAAATACATACTTTGTAAAGCTTCCCTAATGAGCCCAAACATTAGCTAACTAGTAGTACATGAATTATAGCAACAGGGCACATTCACACATGTAGAGTGAATTAAACTATCTCTTTTTGATAAAGTTTACTTTTTAAGTCAATCTTGTATCCAGTCCCATATAAAGACAAGAGATAGAATAAATAGAACGAGATATTTTCTTTATAAAATCTCCAAACAAAAAGCCCACAAAACATACCCCAAACCCCCAAAACAATATCAACACTACCCCAAATGTGTTGAACATAAATAAGATTCCCCCCCCCACACACTTCCTTAAGAACAGTGATTTAACTAGGCACACTACATCACAGATATTCCAGTTTGACAATTCACTTGTTAGCAGGAATTAACATTTATCACTTGTTTTCATCACCTTGGATGGATGTGGACTTACCGTTTTAAGCACTGATCCCTGGGAGCTGCTGCTTTTTGAAGGAACACTTTTTGAAGTAAAGTAGCTGGATGGAGAAAGGCAAGTCAGGACTGCCCCTGTAGCTTCAACCTGCCGTGGTTAGTTTTCTTCCTTGGAATCTTTTGATAAAAGCCAGAACACAACCTGATTTATTAATGTAGCAAAGTCATTACAATTCAGAGCTAAAAATGTTATTGGACTTCCCTCCAGCTAGTGCTGTTTAAGCAAGCCTTTAAAAAGCAATTTAATTCCATTCCACAAAGTCAAATTTCCTCCACAGATAATTGGTTTTCATTGTATGTATAAAAAGCTGCAATGAAGCCAGTAAGTCAAACTATATCTTTTCTTACAGTTATATTTTTTACTGAAAGACTGACCTGCTTCTGACAGGATTGCATTGTCTCTGTTTTTCTACTGTTAACCTGGAATCTTTCTGTTGGTAACACAAGCATACACTACAGTAGCATTCACCAGTGTACTATGAAATCCAAATATAATCAAGAATTCTTCTGGCCTCTCACATTTATAGCCAAATAACTTTGTGTTGTCAGCTGTCATAGATTAAATCTTCATATATAAACTTATTCAATAGGAGTTAAAACATTCACACTGTTTTGAGACCTTGAAACAGTCGGAAAATACTTGCCTGGCTTGGGTCATTACCAGCGTATTTGAAAACTGCCATTCTAAAACAAATATTAAAGCCTGGTTTTGTGTATTCATATATAACATACAATAATATGTATTACCCGTGGGCATATTTATATTCCTAGAGCATGGGAATAACAGTGCTCTTCTGAGCATCTTGAAAGATCAGACTTGGAAAGCTTGCACACTAATAACAGCACAACAACAAAAAAAGAAATCCTAAAGCTATCAAAGTTGGATATGCAAAAATAGGCATGAAATTCATCTATCATTAAAAAACTTCACAAAAGCCCCACACTCATACAAATCTTGCTTATAGCAGACACTTATAACTAAAAACAATCTTCCATCTCAAGCAGCCAAATGCAATAAAAATACTTACCAGATATCTTCCCTTGCTTTGAATTCATGTATTTATCTTTCTTTTTCTTTTTTCTTTTTTTTCTTAACAAGACAAGGAGATTCACATTTAAAAGCTGTATCAGTTACTGTCCTCCTGCTCCCGCAGCTCTTCAGTTGTAGGTACGGAGGAGCCTGGCTGGTATTGTTTTGAGATAAAGAGAATGGCCCGTGTGAGCCAAGATATTGTGTACTGTCTGATGATCTCTGCAGCGTTCTTAAACTCCTCCACCAAGACAGGTATTTTTTTTTGCTGTCTGTTGTCCAAACAGGTTCATCAGAGCTCTTACAGCTGCCTTCATTTTTCAGTTGTGGAGGCCCTATGTGCTGAGAGGAGAGAGGTTTCTTTCTCTCAGTATTTATTTGCTTTTGGATTGGAGGAAGAGGCTGAGAGATTTTCAATTTGAGATCAAAGACAAGCACATGCAATGGGACGAAACACAGTTTTCTCAATTGTGCTCGGAATAGTAGTCCCTGAGTTCCCACATTCAGTGCTCTCAACTCTACAAGCTTCACAGGGTAAAAAAGATGGATAGTTATATATATACGTAGACATACACACACACAGACACATATTTTAAATATATTAGTTTTCCCCCTTGCAGCACTGCAGTCTCTCTATTGTCAAATAATAACTGTATCTGAAAAGAAAGCACTTAATAAGGCTAAGGTCAGACTGCTTAGACTTGGCATTTGCTGCGATAACAAATCAGAGATGATAGCATCGTACAGATTTATGAATTTTTTGCCCCCGCAGTCACAAACATCAGACGTTTACTTTATAAAGAAAGCTTTTAGATTCTTCCTGCAGTTTCCATAGTGATTTCATTTTTTCCCTTTTATCACAGATTGGCTGAAGTACTGCTACCCTTTGTGCTTTAAAAGGCTTGTGCTACCAACTGTCGATATAAAGGCACTGTAGCTAAAGCACACATGCAACACAAACTGTCAAAAATAATTGAAATAGATAAATACTGGCTGAAAAAGATTTTGGTATTTTCTCTGCTTGTCCTGAAGTGTACAGTAGAATAGTATTTCATCTGAATAAATGTAACTAACTTGAGCCAACCACACTTCTGTTCTATTTCCCATAACCTACAATACTTTTATTAGAGTACTTGTCACACAAAAAAATTACTTTCTTCACAAAAAGTTTTAATACAGCCTACATCAAGAAAAATGCCTTGTTTGTGAGATATAAATGAAAGCACCTTCATTCATTTTTGGAATCTTCTAAAGACATTGCTTATGCCAATGACATTCTTCCTATAAGAAGTTTATTCTTTTAGAGAACATGATGATTTAAGGAACACTTACACTGTTTCTGGCAAAGCAAACAACACTCTCTCTTGCTGGAAAGGTAACCACCTTTCAAAGTAAGCCTAAAGGATTAGTTTCTGTTTAACCCCTCGCTTAACAAACCATCATCTTCTCAACGAAACAGAACTCAGCTAAGTAAACACCTCTATTCAGTTATCATTCCTTTAAAAATGTAATCTTTAGGTTGCAGAATGCAAGAACAGTATTTCCCTATCCCTCTTTTAACCAGCTTAATAGAAACTGGGTGTGAGGTTAACCCCAACCATTTGCTTCACTCTCGGGAGTTTCTATACTTGTGAGTCAAAAATGGTCTAACATTCAAAATACTGGATTCCTATCATGTAGAGAGAAATATATTACAAAAACTTTTTGAGCTGGAATTTTTTCAGGTGATTATAAAAATAATAAGTTTCTTTACTTTCATACAAAAATGGAAAAGTTCACATGGACAAATATCTTAAAAACCCACAGAATATAGTAGGCTTTACCAGATATTCTAATTTGGGGGGGGGGAAAAGAAAAAACAGACTACTTCCTTTTGGATGCATTTATGACAATTATTTATTTCCAACGAGATTATCTACAGAAAGCTACCAAGCTCCCTATTTTATTGTCATCTATTTATACAGGGAATTATACAACTGACTTTTGCTGTTGGGATATTAAAATCAATAGGGATCCACAGCCACTAAGTAGGCACTAACTGTGAGCATGAAGTATGTTAATACTTAAATAAGGTTTATTGGAAAAAAGAATTTGCAGCAAGGTGTAAGCGAAGGACTAAATGTAAATAAAAAGCTGAGAGTTACTAAGATTGTGTTGATTACTGACATACACCAAAAGTGGTCCTGGCCAAAACTGGTACAGAGAGATGCAGCAGTTTTTGGAAAGATGCAGAGACAGCTGTTGCTGCCTTGGGACATGAGGGTGGGCTAGATGAGCTCCCTAAAGTCCTGTTACCCCTTGGCAAGCAGACACTAAACTGTCCCTTGTAGCAAACCTGACAGAATCTGAACCTACGCTTCATACCTATTTTCCCCCAGAACACTCTCAAGGACCATTTAATGAGCAAATTAAGCACTGTGTTCAAGTAATCAACATTATCTGACTCACAATGATAAATATTGTCTTTGTGCAGATTTTTAATGCATTGGGGGGAAAAAAAATAACCCATGCTAAACATTAGTGAGTAGAACCCTGACTTTCCAATATGAGTATGACTTTTCACACTCCCTGTTTTAAACATTATAGTTACTTTAAAATCCTGCATGCACACATACCTCAGCACAAACCTGAATCATCAAGGAGAAATTCTGTGCAACAATGCAGATCCTTAAGAATAATTCATCAATAAAAAGAAATATGAAAAGCTTTTTCTCTGAAGGAGTAAGGATAAAAAAATGTCTTTTCCAAAACAAAAATCTTTGAAGTCAGTTTCATCCTGCCTAAAAACAATAAATCATGTTCTCACAGTACTTTATTCCCAAACTTTACATATATAAGATGTTCAAATGGTTTCTGTAAGATTCACAAGGTAACTGACTTTCTGGGGGTTGTATGAAACTGTTGAACTTAT
>NW_008238664.1:9540461-9605943 GCF_000691975.1 Corvus brachyrhynchos
TGTGCTAACTAAAGAAAGCAAATATTTGTTGCTATACTCTTTTAGTTAAATCTCTTCTAATATAAATGATTCTTCAGTCATGCAGCTGACGGGCATCCAGGACATTCACTCATTCTCTTCATCAAATAAGGAAAATAGGTCAAGCTCAGAGTGTGACAATCCTTCCCTCGTCACAATCTGCAGGTAGACCTCACGCAAACACTGTTTGTCTTTTAGCTTAGGCACTGGAGGCCAACACTTTTAGATCTCACATTTATTCATTAAAATTTGTAGTTAAAAAAAAAATATCTACAGAGAATTCCCCTTCCTCAACAGTTCTTCAGCAATGAGACCCTTTTTCTCATTCTTCAGATTAGAGTGGAAAGGGGCAGGGGAGCAGAGTACATAGCTAAAGAAAGAGACTATATAATCATTGGTTTCTACATACCAGCCTGCAAACTACCCACAAAAGAAAATAAAAGTATTTTTCCTGGACACATATTCTCCTTTAAAAGATAAAAGAAGCATCCTTCTTTTCACTCATATAGTGTTTTATCAATTTTTCCTTCTGGGGAAAACAGTTTGCTTTTTTCTCTGATTTTCCAAAACCATCCTCCACATCAAGTGTGTTTAATCAAATACTGAAAATCTGCAACCTCCTGTGAGACATGAACTACAAAATGTTTTAAAGTTTGCAATCCTAGTTCAATCAGTCAAAAACTACAGACTTGAATCATAGAATATCTCAAGTTGGAAGGGACCCATAACTATCACCAAATCCAACTCACTGCTCCTCAGAGGACTACCTATAACTAAATCGTATTACTAAGAGTTTCATCCAAACATTCTTTAACTGTCAGGCTTGGTACTATGACAACTTCCCAGGGAAGCCCATTCAAGCGATCAAACACCCTCTGCGTGAGGAACCTTTTTCAAGTGCTAACTCTGAACTTCTCCTGATATATATTCATTCCATTTCCTCATGTCCAAATGAACTCCTGATTTACTTACACACCAGCTCTAGAAGCCAGTAGTGTATTTTCTGTTTGTTTTATCAGGACCAAAGCCAGTAGCATCAGGAATTTGCTATCTTAGGTATCCATCATTTCCTGATAAAGACAACCAAAAATCTCCACTGAGATCTTTAAATATATATTTAGAAAGAGCAATAAGGCAACCTTTTAGACTATCTTTAGGATCACGAAGAATTTCTCTTGTACAGTAAGTGGAAACTAAGAAGTCACTTGCTTCCGAACAAGAAAAGAAATACCAAAATACAGGATGTGCAGCATGAAGTGTCAGATCAGTCATTCAGAGCCAGTTTAAAGCTCCTAAAGTTAAGCACTTACTTCATTTGGGTCAATATTAGAGAATACAGAAGTGCTCTGCTGCTTTGTTTTCAGTGACATCTCAACTTGCTAAAATATGCAGCTATAAAACCATTTGCTGGAAATCTTCCTTAATGAATGAAAGCATGAGATGCATCCAGAAGAGCGGCAGCTCTGAATCAGGGACATAACTAACTGCATATGACAGTTCAGCAGATCATGTACAAGCAGATTTTCCCCTTCAAATAGATGGAGAGACAGAACTGTGCTAGACAGAAAATCCTTGAACATATTTCATTCTCCATCCTAAAAGGACGGTTTTCAGACATTGCAATTTTTGCTAGAAGACAACTAACCTGAATGCCATTACTGTTGTACCTAACAATTGCACCAGTGTACAAGGGCACCTTCTTATCATTGGAAATCAGCAACTAACTACCAAAAGATAAATCCTTTTTGAGCCATGTCTACTTGAACATGTGTGCGAGCTTATGTATGACCACTTCTGTAGATCATCTGGCACAGCCGTGAATGCAACTATCTAAAGTTACTGCAGTGCATGCACTGAAAACAACAACCACCACCACGAATTTTGGCACATCAGCAAGTACACATTAAACTGTTGTTTGAAGGATTAAAATGAAGGGAACTCTGGTGGGGTTTATTTTATTGTTTTCTATTTATTGTTGGGTATTTACACAGGCAAGTTCAAAAATGTTCCTAACTATGAAAAAATACATTGAAACAAGATTTATTATGATTCTTAGCTTCTGGAAGAATCCCAGAGCCTTGACATGAACCCCAAGGATGAGATGATTTTTAACACTGCCAAAGAAGCTTACATTGTAGAAAAGAATGACACCTGCAACCACATTTTCATCTTGGAGCTTTAGACAACCCTTAGATTAGAAGAATTCATGGGAGGAACTTTCTCAGAATCCCTGAATAAAGTAAGGTTAATTTTAATTAGATACCACAAAGCAAAAAGTGGCCTCAAGAAAAAGTACAAGAGCAGAAAAAGGAAAATTGCATTCAAAACACACAAAACTAACTTTACAGTAGATATGAAGTTTCTCTAAAAAGCTCCTCTTACTGTTCTCTAAACTTTGCAGAAGACCTATTGTTTCTTGGGGTTATATTGAATATTTTAACTTTATTGATAGAATTTTCCAGAAATACCTTTGATATATATTTAAAAAAAAAAAAAAAAAAGTACGATCTCTTTGACCAGGTTTGAAACAAGAAGAGAAAACAAAGAAATGCAATGCTTATCTTCCAAGGAATTCTGACAAATGGATTAAACATGATCAAACATGATGAGGCACAAGTCCAGGAACTCCAAAACTCCAATATTTTACTCTTTGCTCTCCCAACTTAAAAAATTGAATCAATTTCCACTGTGTAATTTATTTTTACTTATGAAATGTTGAAAGAATGCCACATGAATGTGATTTTTAAATGATGCTCTTTCTGTATATCTGAGTCTGAAGAAAATAATTTAAGAAAATATGTGCAGAAAAACATTTTACATATGGTAATACAATAACAACCATATATTCTTCAGACAAGGAAGACCTGTACAACATTTGCATTTCAAAGACTGTCATTCAAGAAAACTCTGATAATGTGCACAGTTCCCTGAGTTTTATGCAAGTACAAGTTAGCTTTTTATTAAGAAGAATCCTAAGTGTTTTCAAGAGTTATTTTGTTAAATCCCTTATTAAATTCAGGAGAGGTTTTGCGAAAATCTAAGGTAGTCAATACTGAACCCTCGCTCATAAAGCTGTGAATTAAGATCCAAACTTGACCATTTTAGAGAGCAATAGATCTTTTAAAATAATATTTAGCATTTATTACCTACACTAATTAAGCTTCAACATGCCTGTGAGGCAGACAAGTAAAACCTCATTTTACAGACAGGAACATTTACAGCAGACAGAAAGGTTATGTACATTGTCACTGATTAGAGAGAAAAATCTCTGACCCATAGTTGGAATTCTTTGAGCAAATTGTGAGCACACATCCACACTGTCAAGTTCCTCTTTCAACAACTTACACAGTTTGCATTAAATAGGGAACAAGGAAAAGTTAGACAAATACAGAAATGCATACATATTCTCAAACCCAATAAACTCTCCAGACAAATAATATTAGAAATGGTCAACAGCATGCCTGTCTTACTACCACTTTGTCAAGTTAAAGGAAATACAAGGGTGGAAGGAAAATGAAGAGACAAATGTAAATGTGTGAAATGAAAATGCTGAATCCTGTCTAGATCCATTCAAGGACTTGAGGATAATTTATCTTATTAGAATTCTGTGATTACCTGTCAAAGGTAAGAGACAGTAGAGAAGAGCTCACAGAAGCAATGTTGGATTCTACTGAGTAGAAAAATATCCCTCAGGGAACTAGTTTGCTCTTTTCTGAAGCAATACAGAAAGCATTTGGTGTTCTCTTGGACAGAAAGAACAATCTATTTGTGGTGTTTGTTCCCATCTGAAAGAGTGACTTGATTACTAAGTCTTTCCAAGTCAGCTGTATGAAGAGCTGCTCCTGTTGTTAACTTCATTGGGATGTACCCCATCTACTGCACACACTGCTGCAGAAGTGATGCGCAGGTGACTGTGCCACTTACAATGACAGATGGGCTCTGAGACGAAGGATCTGAAATACACCCCATTGTGGCAATTTATGTAACACACCCACTGTGGTGCTGTGCAGGAAAGAAAAGATTTAAATGCTAGCATGACAACTCTGTTTAAATTCTTTTATGTACAACCAGATCTGCACTTGCACGCAAAGCTAAACATGCTTCAGATTAACTAATTCTCCATCACGTTTTGAAGACGTCATTGTGTAGAAGGATTGCAAAAACTGGTGTTTAATAAAACATGGGCAATCACCTCTAACTCTACCTGCAGCCCCTCCCATCTCCCAAGGAAGTCTTGTACTCAGGCTGGCAAAACAGTACAATAGAATTGGAAACAAACGAAAAAACCCATGAGGCATCCCAGGTCTTCTGTGTCCAACAGTGTGTATCCAAATATCCCAAAAGAGTGCCTTGAAAATTGCTATTGCAGCACCTGAGAAGTGCAGAGACCTGACCAAGTCTTGGGTCTTCACAGAATGAGAGAGTCTCAGCCTGGAAAGAATCTGTAGATGTTCTGTTGGTCTTCTCAGCTAAAGTGGTATTTGTTTCAGTGGATTCACACATACTTAGGGTTTAGAATCAAGAAGAATATGTCTGGGTTTTTTTGTAAAGAAAATTGAATCTTTTCATAATCTACAACATTTTCTTCTGTTAAAGATATGGACTCATTTATGCCACAAAAATTAAATATGTCAGGCAAAGTAAAGAGATGAAATGGCAAAGTTTTACACAGACTAATAAAACTCAAAGCAGAGACAGGCATTTCCATACTGATTTTGATTAAACCAAATCACAGAAAACAAGTCTCATGCTCAAATATACTTTCCACCTCCTTAGGGCTGTTGTCAATGCCTCTCTTGCCTCCCTCTTACTTTTGTCGAAAGCAAAATAACCACAGAAGTGAATGTATAAAGACAACACTCAATCGAGAGAACTTGAAAGTTTACAATTCTAGCATGCTAAAAGGCAAACAAACATACTTAAGACCAAGATAATTTTACTTTTCTCGTATACTTGTTTGTTTGTTTGAATGACACCTGCTTCATTTCCTCATTTGGTGGAAGAACTTTCAAAGAAGGCAGCAGTGTACTGAGAACATAAAGCCTTGAGCAAATTTGAAGTAACTGGTCTGCCTAGCCAACGTGCATACAGTTTGTAAGATAAACACCACGTAGTTTGTTGATATCAACAGGTAGAGAGTTGTTCCATAGCTACAGAGAGGATGCTTCCTTAATTTGGTCAGAATTAATACAGAGTAACAGTGACCAACACTGACCACATGAAGGAGTGGAGGAAAAGCATGGCACACAGCCCAGTCCCTGTCTGCGTAATACAAAGACAGTACTCCCTTGATACAACAAATACGTCTTTTGGCTTAGGCTTTGAGATATTTCAAGGCTGGGACTTGAAACATGGTTCAAAGGTAGCCTTAATCTGATAGATCCTGACTCTCAAATTGCTGCTTATGCCTCTAAACCAGTAGAGAGTCAAAATCTCCTCTCAACATTATTCGAAGAAAGTCTAAATGAGATTACTGCTCTTCAGTGCTGATACTTGTATATTCTGAAGATTGATGTCTCAGCTTTATATTACATTTGCATTCTATGCACTCATTCCATGGAAATAATACATTAAGTAGTTAGCATATAATTTGGGTGCATATCAAGCGTGCATCCTACTCTCAACATTGGCTTCCCACATTAACATTATTGCTAGACACTGAAAAGATTAACTACATTAAGTGAAATATTCTCAGTAGCCTTGAAATGATCATAACAGATCTACACTGTATCTTCAAATTGCTTTTCAAAGCCTGGTTTCTATTTTTATAATCAATTTCCCAACTAAACTACATTCATCATTATGAAAACAAATCAAGTCATACACACATTTTTGTCTCCTTGTGACAGACATTGCTTGAGAAAGGAACAACTAGTTTCATCCTCCAGTAAACAGCTGGTATCCTTAGATAAGAGAATCTCTGCACATGGCCAAGCTTCCAATATTGTGAAAAAATGAGGCACTAGAAAGAAAAAGACAACAGAAGTCCCAAGTGCTTACATGAGACAACACAATTTATTACCAATATTCATAGCATAACTTAATTATCCCAATTTTTTTTGTATTCTGTCACTAAACTGCAACCACAGCTTACTTTGGCATCATTGGATTTGTTCCTGGGAAAATAAAAGACATCACAACAGGAAATATCTTTTCTTTAGTATGAGCAAATCAGAGGAGAATGACTGAAGAATAAACTTAAACAATAATTAAGCTTTGATATGTGACAGTTCACCTTTCATGACTCAGTCATAAGATCTGCATGTTCTGAAAAGTCAGAGCCAAGTTCAATCCCACTACCAATTTAGCAAGTATCTCAGGGTAGAACTAGAGTGTCTGATTGTCATTTTAGCATAAATACTGTAAGAGTGATTCCCCTGCTTAGAAATCTTATCACTGTATTGAATAATTTTAAAGACATGCCTTCTATAAAACAATGACTCATTCAGATATCAAACTGGGCAAATATATTAAACAAAGGCAAATAAATAATAAAACTTGAATGGAGATAATTATTGTTCAAAGTCACATTCTGGCTGATTTATAGGAATGGCATATAAAAAGCCAAACAACCAGCTTGCAGTGACCACACAAACACTTCTTTCAAAATAAACTCATGAGAAAAATATCACTTAGTGATGAAACAGTAGAAATTAGGAGCTTTCTTTGTGAATATAACCCCTTTCCCCTTTTAGTATGGGGAAAAAGAGAGAGACAGGATATGTTAAGTGAACTCCTTAAAAAGTTCTTTCCATATCTTCTGCCAATGTAAAAGAAAAACTGAAGAACATGCTACATATACTTAACCTAGACTAAGCCATCACAATCGCTCCTAAATAAGGGACAGAACACTATAATCTCCTTACTGGCTCCCCCTTTTACTTTGGGACACTAGTTGAAAAGAAATCACCAAAGAAGCTGTTGTCCCTTCTGTGCAGTGCACCACACTCTTGGCAAGCTAGGCAGGAACAAAAAGGCAGGCATGGTCCTCCTTCAATTAGGCACTCAGGGCAGACAAAGTGGCCTTCAGCTTCCATAATTAAAGAAGAAAAAGGCAATTGGCTCACAGGCCATAAACTCTTGCTGAAAGAGTAGCTAAGATATGAAAAGAGCAGGAAGAACTAAAGATCCAGATAACAAAGCTTCTAAGTAGAAAAAAAAAAAAAAAAAAAAAAAAAAAGAAAAGGAACAAAAAAGAGGAACAAAGAAAAATCATGCATATAGAGAATTATCAAGAAGGGCCTTTTAAACCCTTTTTTCTTGTTCCTTTCTAATAAATTCAATTTATTTGGACTTTTAAGCAAGCATAATCACTTTTTAGGGATTCTAGATAATTTTCTGATTTAAAGTAAAAATTTAAGCTTTTGAACTGTTTACATCAGCAATAATGAATTGCACCTCTAATATATCAGTCAACAATACCCAGCCATGATTTTGGCTATACTGTGTCTCATGTCATTCTGGAAGTGCTTTTAAATTGCTATGTATTGAAGTATGATAGACAACAGCTCATAATAGATGGCTGCAAAATGTGTTTTCCACACTCTTCAGGAAAATGTCATTGTCATCAGGGTCTGCTTGTGGGATGGAAACAGGGATCTGGGACTTTTTGAGTTTGAGTACTGATAAATATCTTACCACTAGAACTGTCCAGGAACACCAACACACCTAAGGCAGAAGGAAAAAGAGTAGGTTACTACTTCTTCAAATTCTGAAGAAAAAAACACCAAACCACATTCTCCATTTCTTTGGGTTACTTATGAAACAAGGTGTTGATTTCACATACTGTAAATCCCTAAAGGACCAGATGTTGCACTGACTGGGTGAAAAAAATCACAAGAATTCACAAGAAAAATGGCATTTTTTTAGGGGCCATGAGAAAATGGAAAGAAGGAGAAAGATACTGAAGTCATGGAGTCATATTTGTTCTTCACCTATGCAGTAATCAGGGATCTTTAAACAGAAGCTGCCTTTACAGACTCCTTACAATGATACACCAGTAGACTCATTTGGTCCAACACTTCATCTGGAAAACACCTAAAGCTCATGGCTGCTGTCATCCTGCAAAAAGATTCAAAAGACTTTATCAGACCAAAAAGCCAGCACAAAGAAATTTATCCTGATCCAACCAGAAGCATCTGCTCATACTGTCTGCCAGTCTGTTCTGCAGACCTAGTAAAAATGTACAGCTGAAGAGACAGACTTAATTTCAAATGCATTAAATCATAGCCAGACTGCCATTTGGCATAATGAGAAAGACCTTCCCCACTCCTTTTCTGTTTATGTATAAAAACGCATTTGTATTGCCTGTCATTATTTAGACTGACTGACCTTGAGGGTTTGTGATTTTCTTGTTTTCTGTTCCTTTTTAATGTGTATGCAGGATAAAAAAACACTGCACAGTGTGATACATGTGAAGACTTGGATAGGATGAGTTCTCTGGTTTGGTAAAATAGCACATCATGGTTGTGCTGCTGTCTGTGATGGAATGAACTGCTGTTTTAGGCTGCTCCTTCCCAACACATGTAAAAATAACTGATTAATTTATTTCAGTTAATGACACTTATATGTCCTTCTCATAAGCATTTTAACACATGCTCCTCCCACTGTATTGCATTATATGACTGCTGTGGCACTGCAGCTGGAAGGCTGAGCAAAGCTTCTTTCAGCACATTAGCTTTCTGAGAAACAAGCTCATCACCTGTGAAGGTCATCTTCTGTCTGGTATCAAACAGCAGGCAGTGCTACAGAAATCCTTACACTGAGATGAACAAGAAGTATGCACAACACAGTTGAAACCAAAATGATAATGCCTACAAGGACACTGGATTATCATTCCTTAATGTTTAATGATGATTATGAATGGTCATGGTCCCAGAAACCTCTTGTGTAGGAAGAAAGCTGTACCTCACGAATTAGGGTGGCCTGCAGAGAGAAGACTGTGTGTCTATGCACCACACAGGCCATAGCCAGGACTGTACACACACATCTATGTTATACAGAGATGTAAAATCCTCATGTTAACAGCTCCTCAGCACATTCACAGCCAACAAAAGTGTCATGCCGCATCAAGCTGTGATGACTGGCCTGTGTTTTTCAGAGACCTCCTTGCCTGAAATGGAAAAACACTTCGAGAATTCTAAAGCACACCAGCCAAAACAAAGGAACCAAAGTTGGAGCGAAAGTGTTGTGTACCATGAAACCAAGAGACAGCTATGAGTAACTCAGTTTAAAAGAGAGATAGAAACAAGCACCAGGGGCTAAAAACATGCAAAACTGATGTAGAGTGAAAAAGAACCAATGCCAGGGAACATAAGCAAAAGGCATTTTAAGTGTCTGTCTGGAGTACTGAGGGTTCGTCTTTCACCTTCCTCACAGTGTGTGTGGTGGTGGATTGGGCAAGGCCTGGCTCTGAAAAGAATTTCTGGACTATGTTGTATTACCTGCAATTTGTTCAGTAGAAAGCAGTTTGAATTGAGTTTATAGTCCCTGGAGATATGCATTGAAATTCAAGCCAAAAGTTATTCCCATGGCTTTAAAGTCTTCTGTTGCTATATCTGAAAGGAGAAAATTTTGACAACTGAAATTTAGATTTTTGAGAAAAGATTCACTTTGAGACAGTGAATAAATGTCTCTGAATATAACACCACAGGGGTCCTCCTCACTGACTGAAAGATACCCAAATAGCAGTTCTAGACCTTTTCTTTTCTAGTATTCTTTCTGCTTTCTTTCTATAGAAAGGAAAATTCACCATCTTTAATTCATTAATTTTAGGAAATAAAATGGATCACCTTATAATTATTGAGAAGAAGCAAAAGTTATCATTCCACGTGATGAACGGCAGGGACAAAAAGAGTCCTGAGGGCACATTTTTGAACTGTTTGGCCTTCAATTAGCCATTCTTTAATGAACCTCTGGAATTACATTGTTGTAATATATCTTCTTCCTTGACCAATATTAGTAATATTATATTACAGCCTGTTTGCTATTCTTTTCCAGAGGAAACAAAGGAGAAAACCACTTTTCTCTCCTTTCTTTCTTGCATTTCTTAACAAAAATCAACAAATGCAAGTCTCCTCCTCATTATTAGCTACTCTTGGCATTCACATCCGTTAGGGAAGGGATTGAGGTCTCCTAATTATTCACTTTTCATATGTTAAACAACTCAGCTTCCCAACTCCCACAGAAACAAAATGACAAAAGAAAGGTGAAATATTTAGGCTGCTATTATAGTTCATGAACCTTAAGACAGGAGGGGAAAATTTACAATTTCAGGGAGCAGCAAAAGTGTCAAATACTGGATGGGAGCTTATTTTCTGAAATCTGAGCAGAAGTTCTGGAGTTGCAATAGGTCTATTATAAGACTTGAGAATGTTAAAGAATTCTTAAAGTTGACTTTTCTCCAGCTCAGTTTTCATTTACCTCTATTTTCCCACACAAGGCATCACCTCCTCCCTTTCCCCTGGGAGCATTAGTCACTAAGATCAGAATTGTCACCAGATCTGCAATGTTCAGATCCACATTTTCTCTTCTGATGATAGTAAATCTCACTGTGTGGGTTTCAGAAGTGGCCAATAAGAGACAAATGCTACTTGGGATAATTTCCCACTGGTGCCAGTTCCCCATGTCCTGGTTCCAGTCTCCCACCATTTCTCAACAGGGAAGGAAGAGACAGTAATTAAACTCCATTTATATTGATAACCTATCTCTCTAGAGACGAGTGTATGACAGAGCCCTGCCTGAGGCACAGAGGCATCCTGCCCTCTTTCCCCGGGCCCATCCTGGGCGTTAGCCGCCTGTGCTCATGGCTAGCTCTGGTAACACTGCTGGGTAACCCTGGATCGGCTGCAGGGAAAAGAGCTGCAAGGAACCTGCCTCTGCCCCTCAGCTTAGGAGCTGTATTTAAGCTCCAGCCCTTGGTCTGCTCCCGTGCTATGCTGCAGGCAGACCTGAATCTTGCTGCTTCTTGCTTGACCTCACCTCCACCAGCCCTGGTCTTGCAAAGAGGCTCCTGGCCCGGGGGAGGGATGCTCCCCATGAGCGGAGGCTACAACGAGCAGGGACGCAGCAGCAGAGGGCAGCACACTCAATGCTGAGGACACCTCTTCAGTCCTCAGAAGTGCAGAAAAACCCTGAGAAGAACTTTTAAAAGCCCTTCTACATGGTCTCATCGCCGAGCTTGCACTAGCCAGCACAACTCATGAGCAGAAATACGCAGGGTGTAGTTGAACTGTATGACAGTTTTAATCTATAAACTTCAGTTCTATGATTTCTCTTCAGTATGTTGGCAAATAATAATTGTGGCTGATAACAAAATTGCTTGCATGGGGGAGGGTAATGATATGTGAGCTGCGTGTGATGAAAGGGAGGAAGATAAGGCTGCGATGCAGACCTGAGTGAAGCACAGGGTATCAAATAACTTAGCTGCTTATTTCCTTGCTGTTTGCTCTTGTGTCAGAGGGATACACAGCCTAGCACATCCCACTCATGCCTGGTGACATTTTCTGGATGTGCTGTTTTATATTTACGTTTCGAAACATATACACAGTTAAAATTAAGATCACATCAATATCATCCCCAATCAAGACTCAGGAAATGAAAGCCCACTTCTACTAATTGAACTGTACATCTGATCCTTTAATCATTGCTATTAGTATTGTTTAGTTTCTAACAGTGTACAGAAGGCAGTGTATACCTTGCAAGGAAGGGAATTTCCTCCATGCAGAGCAAAACAAATGGTAATATAATAAGCTTTAGAAATCTACTGGGGGAAAAAATCTATTTGTGTAAAGAAGCTGAGCTAGTGTTAGCTTGAGAACATTCACTTTTCCATTTCCTGACTTGAATTAAAAAAAAAAAAATACTTTTATTAGAAAAATCAAACCAAGTTAAGAGCCCTTTCAATTGTGTTTCTCTTGCAAGATGTAGACAAGCACCACCACAGATGAGACTGCTAATCTCCAACTTTGGGTTCAAGCAATGTACAAACCCAAAGAGTTACTCAGTTTTTCTAATTAATTAAGACAGATATTTCAAAAAGAGGGACATCTGCCTTATTATACCTTTATAAGATGTGAAAGTCAAATCTTGTGTTCTTTCCAAAAGAATTTGAAGGAGAAAAGGAAGAGACTTCTGTTCTTATTTTAGTTTCAGCTTCTACTGTATCACTAAGAGAAATAAATACGTGTTTTAAAAACAAACTTTACTACCAGTTTCCAAATTCCACCAAAATTATGCTAATTCATTACAAGAAATTATCTATGAATCACTACAGTACAGCCAATCTGGGGTGGGACAATGACTTAGTAAAAGGCAGCAGTGAAAGCCAGCCTATCTACCTATTTATGTCACATTTATCATAATGGCATACATTTTCCTTGGACTATAATTTACTGTGAGTGATTCCCACTTCCCACACCACATGGCAAGGAAGCATTAGAGGTTATGTTTATTTTTTATGGGTTTTTTACCCAGTTCCCTAGTTAAACAGGTTGATGAAGTCAATACTATCTGCCCTGTCAGCCTGCTTACCACCCTCATTAATCACTTTCTGAACTGTTAGTTTTGCTGAAATTTAACTTTGGGGTGGAGAGGTTAAACACACTTTTCCCACAGGTATTCTCAAAAGAGACTTCTGGTGAAAGGGAGAGACCTCGAACACACCCCTAAAGAGGGACAGGCTGTGGCCTCAATGTGTGCACCAGAGAAGCCAACGTGGGAAAGAGCTCAGGCACAAAACCTGTGAAAAGTTTCAAGCAATGTTTATGTCATTCCAAGGCTCCAAAGTAAAATTAACCACAAGCTTAATCAGTAGAAGAGATTTCGTAGTACCAGTGGAACTGGTACCAAGGAACTAATGACTGTTGTTACTTCACAGGGGGTATGAGGAAGAGAAATGGTCTTCTTACACAAGAAATATTGTGTTTATCACGTAGTGAAAAAAGGGAAATAAATGGTAAAATGGTGCTATTGTAAAGAACTTTGTATTTCTTTTGTGTCTGCTGGAAGGAAATAAAGTCTGTCATACCGTTGATTTTTAACAGCTTTTCATTAAGCACCAAGAGAGGATATTGCCAGCCTATTCTCTCTCCTTCCAATAACCGTTTGCCAAAAAAGGGGAGAAATAGAAAAGCAAAGACACTGTTCTTACCCTTACAACTTAATAAAAGCCTTCTATGCATTGAATGGCGACTGCAGTTTGCATTAGTATAGACGACTAAGGGGAATCCATAGCTAAATGAAAATAAAATTTCAAGAAGTTTTGCCAAGTATACAGCTGAAACTATTTTAAACTGTAAGAATCCCATATTCTACATAAGAATATATATATTTTTGTGGTTTATTATTTTAGTCCCTTATCTTAATAATTGTGCTCATTTTTAAAAGAAATGCTGTTGCTTCAAAACCCATGTGATAGCATGTGGATCACACAGATTTTTAAGGTTATCACAGAGGCAATGAAACAGTCAAGATGAGATTTTTTAAGCTAAGTTATAACTAGACTTCTACTATATATCAAGAAATCTCACAGGAAGCAAATCAAACTTTCAAAGACCAATATTGCCTGTCAACAAAAACAGACTTGTCAGAATTTATAGATGCACAAAACTGCAGAAAACAGAGGATAGACGTAAACTAAAAAACAACCCTTTAAGAAATTACGGATAATTTGATGGTTTGACAGTTTAAAATGGTCCTGTGATACCCTATTCTGTATTTAGCAGCTAGTATTATTTCTATTTTAAGTCATTGATAGAAATTTGATTAATGTGTGATCCAAATAGAATCACCCAGCACTGTTTTGTCCTCAGATTGCAAGAGAATAAATGGAGCAGACAGGCTCCAGAGCAGACACTATGATTCCTTCAAGCTTATTAAACCTCTACAGTGAAGAACAGCCCTAAAGCACACAGCAGAGAAATCTTACCAAGCAAGTCTTCTGAGGTGTGTTATTTCTTTGTAAAACAGTGCGTGTTCTCCAGGAAGTTCCACACCAGGCTGCTCCTGCTGCTGCTGCCTGTGTCCACCTCCTGCTTAGGGCAAGAGTTCCTCAGTTAAGGTCCATTTGCTGTGAGACAGGATGTACTTACAGCTGTGTGGTCACCAACCTGTGGGATGCCTGGACTGCTGCAGTTGAGTCACAACCCAGACACATGTCGTAAGCCCCTGAGAAAGGAACTTTTGGAACTGCTGTTTGGGTCATAAAAATGAGAGTATAGTCAGGAGGGATGTTGGCACAATGCACCAGAAGCAGGTGGTCTGCAGTTCCTTAACTACAAAAGGTGAAGAGAATGATGAGGGAAAAATTCTACAGAATATGTCTTGTTTCCTCAGAAGATTCACTTTTTTTTCCTTAAAATGTGTGCCTAAAAATTAAAATATTTATGTTTGCAGCAATCCTGCCATAATAGGCTATTAAATATGAAATTAAATGCAGTTTCCTTCTCTCCACTTTCCCCTTCACTGGCTTGAGTCATGAAGACTGATTTGCCCTACTCACATGGGACTGCCATGGTGCAAACCTTCTCTTTCCTGCGAAGGAAAACCAATGCCTCAACAGTCATACAGTTCAAAAGGTGGTTAAAGGTACTGAGCAAAGCATCTCCATGCTACAGCCCTTCAAAACCCCTCACCATCACTTAAGACATCATAGTACTTCAGTTTTTCATTAAAAAATAAGCCAAAATGGCATATCTGTCACAGTGGTCTCTAGATTGCTGCCTAGAAAAACAGCAAGGAGGCTGCCAGACCTGTCCCTTACTGTGCCCGGCAGAACCATGCTATGGACAGTGAAGGACAGATCTTCAGATGCCTGGGAACAGCCACAACTTAACTTCAAAGGTTGCTGAGATGACAGTAGCAGAGAAAGAGAAGAAAAATCATCCCAAAATGTATCTTGCTGACTTTGGAAGCAAAATTGAAACAATCTTCAGATTATTTCAAGACTGACTCACCGACAACAGAAGGATGTAGTAGGAGTGCAATATGCTAATACAGCATCCCTTTTATTGGTATGCAGATGCACAGAATTACAGGCATAAAGATGTTGGGATGTACCTGAAATAATATATTTTCTCCTGATAAAATATTTATGACTGATCTAATCTTACATTAAATGTTTCTTAATAATGGCAAACATTTGAGGCATTATAATTGGTAAATTGCTAGGAAATGTCATGAAACTAAGTGCTTAAAATGTAGAAATTACCTTTAAGTCATCTCACTTGAATGAAATTATAAAAAATTATGTCTATTCATTATTTTATGTATATTTTATTATAATAATATGGTTTCGTTTATGTAACAAAAAGAACCTAATTAGATCTTTCTTAAATAGATACAAGTTTATCAGTAAGCACATCCTGGGTAAACCATTCCAACTAATGCAGCTATTGCTGCTAATGCCGTGTTTTAATTCTCTCCACTTGCTAGAGGAGTTATTTATCCGCACAGCATGGAAGCTTATTCTCGTGCTTCTTTGACTGCACATGAAAATAAAGGACATTCAAGTAGAGAGAGAGGGTAGAAAATTAACAATTTTAAATCTCAAACCAACCCACATTTTCAATAAAGGGAAGACAAATAGATGAACACACCATGATAAATAAAACATGTGCTTTGACATCTCCTGGATTTAGTAGACAACTTGATTTGTATCTCTCAAGTAAGAGACAACAAGGATACTTGCATTTCGAAAACTGGCACACTACTTAGAATCCAGAATGTTTTTATTTAATTATGATAATTGTCTATTAACATTCTAATGCATGCTAAAACATTAGAAGCTCTTCCTTGCCTTTCTTCTCCCATTATGACAGATAAATTCGTCCAAATTCCCTTCCTTCCGACTCCTTTCTGTCAACACAGATGAAGTTAAAGAAAATCAGTGAGAAAAAGAAGAGGAGGAGAAGCATTTTGTTTTAAAGTGTCACTGCCTGTGTTACAAATTCACAAGTATCAAAATAAATGAGGACAACTGACGAATTATATATGCGATTCACCAGCAACCAATCCCCACTCCCAGCCCAAAAAAATCTTTAGTTCTCTTTGAAAACACTAAATGCTATTTCTACATTCCCTTCTCAAATACACTGTATCTTTTTGTCTTAACACTTTGGCCTGATTTCTGGGGGAAATTAAGCTTAATGAGATCATGGCTTTTTTCTAGGTTCGGTGATTTTTTAACTTGTTGGCCAAATATAATCAACTCTGAGAGTGGGATAGTGATCTGATGTCTAAACAGTATTTGAGGCATTTTATGATATCAGTAGCTTATGGTGGTAAGGTCAGCACAGTTTGGAATACAAACCAACATCTCCTCAAACACACGTGCCTGCTGAAATCCAACAGTAAGCTCTGTCAAAAGAATCCGGAAGAGAAGGGTTTGTGCACTTTTATTTCCCCTTATTCTTACTTTTAATGAAAGACAGCTTTCTTGAATTTTTAACAGTAAAGAAAATGGTAAAACAGCAGCTTTTCCACCAGAATTTTAAGGACAAAATGCTATTCGGTCATTCTGGAATTTCTGTTCAAGTTTTAGCACATTATTATCACAGTTCATGATGTAAGTATTATATTTCTTACTTACTCATGATATAAGTATTATATACATAAGACTGTGTTTTACATATATGAATATGTATATATACACACATTTGCACGTCAACATGTGCCAGTTGAAACATTTCATCTTTTCTTAACTAAAAGGTTTTCTGTTTGTACTATAACATAGCAGTTTAGCATTTCTAGAAACAATCAGATTTTTGAAACCAGTGTGAAAGGAAGCTCTTCTATAGCACTTCTTGCAAGCAGTCACATGTAAAAGACAAGGCGTAATGGGTTCAAGTTCCTCCTGAGGAGATTCTGATTGTTCACACAAGGAAAATTTTTCACAATGAGAACAATCAGGCATTGGAGTAACCTCCCCAGAGAAGTGGTGATTTCCCCAACACTGGACACTTTGGCTGGACAGGGTGCTGGACCATCTTGTTGAGACAGTGCTTGTGCTAAGAGTGGTTGGACCAGGTGATCCTTGCGAACCCTTCCAACCTGGTATTCTTTGACTCCATGATTCGGAAAAAGTTCCACTAAAGAGGTGATTAAGAACTGAAACAAGCTCCCCAGTGAAGTCATGGTCCCCAGCCTGTCAGTGTTCAAGAAGTGTTTGAACACTCTTAGACATATGGTTTAACTTTTCGCTTGCCCCAGGCGGAGCCAGGAGTTGATCCTTGAGTCTCTTCCAACTCAGGATAGTCTATGATTCACTATCATGTGTTCCTGGACAAATGGCAATCAAAAACACACGCCAAATAGATCTTTCTGGGGAAAATAAACACACATAGGTTTGATACACACAAAAAGCAGGAACTTGAATAGTTCACAACACAAAACATACACAAGGAAATGTAATACACATAAGTACACACAAGCCAAAGACCCAAATAAGGGGAATACTCCTATTCCTCATCACACCGTGCCTTTACATTGTCACTCACTGGTTTCAGAAGCACGCTCTTTATTCCACTTTAAGGAATAGTTACTTTTCTGTATTGTTTTTAGATATAACATAATTCTGTTCAGCTCTCTCAAGCTATTCATTGGCCACAGGTAGGCAACTCCCTTCTTTGCCTCCTGACATATTATAAACCCACTCGGTGTCCTTTCTGTTTAATAGCAGTCTATATAAAAAGTGGACTCTCCCAGATATTACAGCATATGAATATTTTCCATCAATTTTAAGAAAAAAGAGATGAAAAAAATCTACACAAGCGTAAGGTCTGAGATCAGAATTATCTTACATGATTAATATAAAATGCAAACTTCTGTAAATTTGGGAAGGCAACATGAATAACTTTAGATTCAGGGCCCATTTTTGAGGAGATATGGTTTGTTATGAAATAGATAAAGAATAACAGAGAAAATGCTAAAATAGAAGCATTTTCTCAGTGCTTAATTTCCTCTTCAGCTTCCTTCACCTTACAATTAGATAGTAGAACTTACTTAAATAATGATAGGAGATATTATCACTTTAAGTATAAGGAGGTTATAATTTAGCAACACTACTACTCTGTCGAAATTTAAGAAATTTAATTCACAATACACCTAAATAAAAGATCTCTGCTTATGAAAATAACATTAGCAAGCATACTACCCAATAATGAATCCTGGGTTGCACATTTTAAACAGATTCCCAAGAGCAGCAGTGTTGGTTTGCTAAAAAAAAAAAAAAAAAAAAAATCAGAAAACTGTAACATTAATTTTCTTAAAGCAAAATGAATAGACAGCATGAGTACCTTTACCCTGCCTTGGACAACCCATTTCTTCACATGGACAAGCCTAAAGCACCTTGATCCCTCTGTCTCTTTTAATCACTTTTTCCTAGACAGAAAAATAGCAGAAGTAATGAACCGAAAAAAAAAAATTACAGATCTCAAATTAAACAAGAGACCTATTTGAAATAAAAAAAGTCATCCATTTATCACTACAAATTTGACACTACTATGCCAATATGAACTAGAATTTCAAACCTTGTGGTCAATGAAGCATAAAATAGATTGTCAGAAATACTGTCTGAAATATGAATCCACTGAAGAAAAATGCTTGAAAAAACCTAAGAGAATTTAAGATAATCAAAATTAGCCGAATACATCTCTAAAAAGTCTCTAGACCCCTTTTTCAATTCATAAATGGCTTTCTCCTAGTGACTGTTTCATAGAAGTATTAAAAATAAGCTTCTGATTTCTACATTTGAAAACACTGTCCATTTCTGTGGAAAGCTAAATCACTTCTTATCTGGAAATTATTTACTCTGTAATAGAAACTAATAGCAAGATAATAAGCTTTCCCCCACAATGAAGCAATCTTCCTGGAAAATTCAGGAGGCTGTGTTATGAAGGCCATGGTGTACTAACCACGATGTTGTATGAAGTAGAACATCACCCCAAAAATTACAAATGAAGAGGCACATTAAAATTAAATTTTTGCAGCTTTAACTCGAAACAGAAATAAGAAAAACTTGAGGACAAAAAAATCATACTTATTATATGCAAGTCGAAAACAATCATCCCTCAACAAACATCTGAATTTTGGTCCCCCTGAATCCCACTGCTCCTTATCATTAAGGACAAAGATGGCTACACCAAGCTGCAGTGGCTCTCTTGCCAGGTTGGTTGTCTCGGCTAGATAACCTCCAAAGGTCTGCTTCCAGGGTACCTGGACAAAACCAGGGTAAGAAGTGCTGTGTACCCCTCTTAGCTCACATTTTGGCCAAGGTGGTCTTGGCCCTGCTGATACTCTTCTGTGGCTGGGCTACTCCTCTGTTTGTGATCATCATTTTGCTATTTAATGAGAATGCTACAGAACTAAAGAAATCCAACCCTAAAATAAGAGCAATTATGTTAAGAAGGTAAATGATAACAGATAACCATTTATCTTTATACATTCCCTAATCAAAATAAGAGTATTTAGGAAGCTTTGAGTTTTTCCTTATCCTTATAGTTCAATAAAAATGATCACAAGCTAATCTGTGATATATTAAATAATGGGGGGGGGAAGGGAATCTGTATATTCTGACTATATTTTTCCCTGTAAGAATAAACAGAATGGAATAGAATATGAAAAAGACATATTGAAACCTGTCTGGAATTATTTATAAATAAGCCAAAATTAGTAAGGAATGAAACAGCAGCTGCATTCACATTGGAAAAAATCAGAGTCCTCTCAGAACACCCAACTGTGGCTTCATTCAAAACACTGAGTCTCCAACACAGAATTACTGAATTTGTAAACAATCTCTTACCTTTGTTCTGGCCAGTGCAGAACACTGGCTGGTGAGGGAAGCATTCAAACGGATTCCAAAGAAATTGGACTCACTGCCTCTGAAGGATGGCAAAAATTCAGAACTAAACCAACCCCACTTCTTGATGTCAGCATGTGGAGGGATGTATTATTTGCAGCTGGAATTGGGGAATGTCTGACCACTGACAGAAAAAGAGCTGATGACCCAGTAGAAGAAAGGGAATGAAATAACTGTCCTTTCATTGTGCAGCTACTAGAAGGCACTCCAATACTCCAGGGGTTTTTTTGACATATATTTCCCTCCATATCCCCTGCTTCATTTAGTCCCTATAATCACACAATACCCAGAACACTTTGGTCCAAAACATTTTCCAGATATGGAATCAGAAAAGGATGAGTTTAGGCTTTTCTTTCCTCACTGACCCTATCTGGCAAAGACTGGAATCTTTTTGCAGTATTTACAGTGATTCAGAGGCAGGGTTTTAAGACGTACGATCGATGTTGATTTGAAAATCTGAGAGGTGAGCTAGGAATGAGTGTCCCACTGCAGCTTTCAGCCCACATTCAGAGGCAAAGACATCCAATAATTCTCAGCAGTAAGCTCCAGGACTGTAAATATAATGGCAATCTGAAATCTTCCTGAGTTTCCATTTGGTATTCTTACACCGTAAGTAGGAACACGATATGTACCAGTGATTGATATCCGAGGAACATAATCTGTCTTACACGAGGTTATTTATTTATGAAGAGTCCTGCAGCTGTGCCTGGAGACAGAATGGATGCTATGTGAAATGGAATGGATGTGTATACATATGTCCTGTATTTGGTGTCAAACTGTGACCTTTTATCTAAAATTTCTTGGGTGGTGCATCTTCATACAATCTTACGGCAATGGCTTAATGATGCTAGCAAAAGAGTGCAGCCAAGAACTCCTGTCTCCTCTTCCTAGTTCAGATTCCTTCATGGACGGGATTCTCCTTGCACATAAAAACAACTGGCAGTATTTTAAACATATCTTCTCGGTTTGCCATATCTGCAAACAAATCAAGCAGTGAACTCAGGAACACCATACATGAGCAGGCTTAAAGTCAACACTTACTCTTTTGCTTGAACAAAAGACAAAAGCATATTTGCAGTAAAGTTCAAGGTTCATTATTTGTATGAAAGGAAAGTGAGAGAAGGTAATGCATGGGTGTCCGTGGCAAAAAGCATTTCAAAATTATCAGCTGCTTAGAGGGCAACTGGGTCCATTCTGAATATTAAAAGCATGTTATTTAAAATGTTATGACCTTTAGATTAAGGGATAATTCCTCAGTAAATTCCCAAGTAAACTGAACTAGCGGCAAGGATTCATCTTCAGTTTTTCATTCCTTTGATGAAAGCACCTAACACAGAACTCTTACACAACCCCACTCAACATATTAAAGGACAATATCCAAAGTTCAGAAAGTTACAAATCTAAAAGTCAGGTAAGTCCTTTGTTTCTGCATCACAATTATTCCTGTGAGAATCACAGGAATAATTTAAACAAATAAATAAACAGAAGGTTTTATCTTTAAATACCTCAGACTTCAGAAACATGCCTGAACTCACATTAATATATTTGGCACCTAAGAAATTACCATCAAGCTCCTTCAAGGTGTGCTACTGTATGGGGTACCTTTATATGCACATCTTCAGGCAAGGACTTGATCTCCCTGTGATTGATAGAGGCACTTACCACAACAGAATCACAATCAAGACCCAGATCCTCTGGAGGAATAAGAACAAATGATAATGACAGTAGTGCTTTAATATACTACTAAGCAAGAATCATCTCTGCTTTCTTGAAGTGAACATTTTTTCCCTTGTGATTTACATACATGAAGTGTTGGGGCAAACTGGTATCCTTATAAGCACACTCTGGTCTTCTGCAGAATACCAGACAGAACTGAAGAGCAGTGTGATGAAATAGCATACACATTAGTAAGTCTGGGGTCTTTCATAGAAATATTTTTGCAGTAGGACTTACCTACAGAGCAGAAGGGAGAAGCTTGAAAAAGCAAAGGATGACTTTATCATTTCAAAAAATCAAGAGCCCCAGTGTTTCAGACCGTAACTGTATGGGCTTCCTGAAAATGGATGCATCTGTGAATTCTGGGGGGACAAGGGACTATAGGAACCCAAAAAGATTTTTATGCTTAGAGGTATATCAAATGTGTTGCTTTAGGCCAGTGGGGAACGGCAGATGAAAAGCTAGTGGAGAAAGGCTGGGTAAGGGGCTGAATTTAGGACAACAATCCTACCAAACATCAGAGATTTATTTTTTGTCCCCCTTCTCCTCTGAAGTCCGTAAGACATTCACATTCCCTGTTAATCCCTGTAAAATGCAGATAAAACACAATGCTGGATGCAGACAAACTCCAGATCTTTCAGAATAAAAACACAACAACTAAAAAGATAAATATTAGATGGAAGGAATATACCTATGATAAACAATTCTGTTGATGAAATGCAATTTGTAATCTTATTGGTTGATTTTGGAAAAACATGTTTGTTCAGAGCCTGCAATAAACAAACGAGTGTACCTTCATCAGAAAGTGAAAATCAGCCAACTTAGTTAAGAACTATTCTAAGAACACTTAATAGCATCCAGGTTCAGTGACTGATTTTCTATTTTAAGCAGGAAGAGAGGTACAGCACAAACAATCTGGAGGATAAAAGCCTGACAGAAAAATCTCCACACATACCAAAGAAAATAATGTGCCTATGACAGCTACAACAGCAGCAATTTTCAGCTTCTTACACTGCTCATGCAGCGCACTTTGCAGTCATCCCTCTTGCATAAATCTGTACGTTATAATTTTGCGTTTCAGTGGATTGGTTTGTGTGCTCCGTATCTGCAAATGAGCCAGATAATATGAGTGTGAGAAGTGATTTGTGCTATCAGTGACATCAGGAGTTTTGCAGTTGTAGTTATTAACAGATTTTTTTTCATCCAGCAGCATTGACTAAAATCAATCACTCTGATAACCAGGCATGGCATGAGCTGTCCGCCCTGTCATTTCAATCTGATTAATCACACATACACAGACCTTTACCTTAAAGGAGCAATTGTTCACATTTAATCACAAAGATACATTCAAGCATACCATCATAGATTACTAAATTTAAGTGCAATTTATGCCTTACAGTTTGGCAAATACGTTTATGATAATATGGTTTTGGTATATAGATGTATTGTTTCATTCATTTTACAAACATTAAAATCTAAGCTAATGTGTTTCACTTTGAATCATTTATCACCTCAGATTTGAAGCTTTTGAAGCTTCCATTATACACATATCCTTATCTGCAGATTTATCCTAATAACCCAGGTACAAATAAGTTATTAGTTACTATGCCTTCTTCAAACTGTGCTTGCTTGACAGGAGGCATCTTCATCATAGATAAAATGACTTTATTTTACCTAAACATCCTACATTCTATTAACTGGCCGATCTTTTGTTTCAATTTTCCTTTTTAACCTCAGAATAAAGCACAGCTCTTCCATTAAGAGTTATGCAAGACCTTCTGTCTCTTTTGGGTTTTGGGGTGGTTTCTTTGCTTTTCTTTTTAAAAGGAAAGGCATACAAGAGAGTCCTTACACAAGTATAACATTTTGCAAGTAAAAGCAAGCCACTCTGTAAAAACACACTGCTATGCCAAAAAAAAGGTTGGATTTGAGATCTGTTAAACCAGTAACATATTTGACTATGCCAGAAACACCCTATATTCCATATACTTCTTTATTAGGCCTAAGCACACAAAAGCATTGAAGTGTCCTGGGGTCTACCACTATTAAGGAATGTAAGTGGGCATAGGTTTCACTTTCAGTCCAGAAGCCAATGAAATATAAGAATATGCTGAAAATTTGAGTATAAGCCCAAATATTGTGCTGATGAAATTGCACAAAACCATAATCTTTGGCTCTGTTGCTAAACTGAAGTCGTATGCAGCAGAGAGGTTATTACTTGCTATGCATATTAAGTAGGTGGCTCCTTAAGCTTTTAGCTTCTTCAAAAGTATTAATTCACCAACATTTCACAATTGGGTGTTTTTTCTGAAGGGCCAGATCCATATGCTAGGAATTCGTTTTTATTTACTGTTTCTAAACTAGATAATTCTTATGTTTTAAAATAAATACTTTTTCAAAGACTGTTGTACTTAGATCTATATATTAATTGACTGAATAACATTTTTATGTTTTACATTTAAATACGTATTTTTTAAAATATTTTGCTCAAATAAGGCAAAAAACCTATCAGTTAAAAATATAACATGATGGATATAAAGTGAACCTTCCTTTAATTTGGCCCCCAACAGCAGGCTCCTGCTCTGACTGTCCCCCAACTGTATTCTCAGGAAATGACAAGTTGAACAGGTTGACAAGCAACTAAGCTCGAAGGAGGAGAGAAAGCATTGTTCTGCCAAAGAATTTTTTAAACAAAAGCCAAAGTCTTGGAGGCAACCAGAGAGTTGTTTATGTTTAAATAAATGGCAGAGACACAGATTCATGGACAGAGTACAAGCAATTACTCAAAACTGCATAGTGCATTTATTTCCTCAGTCCTGAACTGGGATGCAGAAGGATGTTGCTTTCCACCACAACTCATGCACCAACAGTATATACATTATAAAGCATCCAGAGGTTCAATTGTCATTCTGTAATGCAATCAACGGGAGCCAGGCAGAACGTAACTCGGGTGTAATCGTCACCAGAAGCTTTAAGGTAGTCCCCCTTATACAGAAAAGGCTGACTTTTAAAAACATTTCTCCTCATTGCACCCTAGAGTATTTTCCAGCGCAAGAACAACTGTTAACCTTATTGTGCCCACCCAGTTTAGCAAAACTCTATCACCTTTGGTCTTGTAATGCACCTTTATCAAGTAGAAAACAGGCAATGAACCACACAGCAACCCATACTTTATGCAGAGTATTTTACAGGGATACACTACAGCAAGTGATTTTTGGATCTTTCTTACGCTCTGGAAAAAGATTAAAGTGATGATTTTGTACATGTATTCATATTCAAATTGGAAATCCAGAAAAATGCAGCTGCCAATCAGAACATTAGTCCATCTAATACACAGTCTGTTTCCAGAGCTGCTACCATCAAGGAATGTGCAAAATACCTGTCAGTAATAAATGGGGATAGTATCTCAAGTCACAGGTTGTGTCCACACAATTGTCTTCAATAGCTATTCATTAGCCAGTTCTCTCCTGTTTTTCCAGTCCCTTTTTAAAGCAGTTTGCACTTCAGACCATCTAAAAATAGTAGAGCTGCATTCCACAGTTTAAATTCTGTGGTAGAGGGGAAAAAAGAAATTCTGTGTGTTAGGGTCTTTTTCTCCCCTGTTTAAGTCTAGCAGTTCATAAGTCCATATTTATCCCCTCTGCAGCAGTCATTCACTTCTACCAGAGTACTTCCCACATATGTACCTCTTCTGTGCTTAAAAATTCCAGTCTGTTCAGCCTGCCCTTGTAGACAAAGTCATCTAGGTACACTGACTTCATTTTTTTCTGAAGATCGTTTGGTAAAGAATTTGACAAATAGTCTGAAGTTCAAAGTAAATTAGATTTAGAAGTCAAAGACCTGTTAGCTATTTCCTACTATACTGCACTTGATTAACTTGATTTGGTTTTAGTACTATTCCACAGAAGCCCTCTGGAAGAACGCTTTCAAACATTTGGAATCTACCACCTCACCTTCCTGTTTTACTGTATAACCTGTTATTAATAAAAAAATGCTAACAATAACTCACTTATTTGATGGAAGAAATTTCAGCCTTTTTTGCTTTTGCCTTTTAAAAGTGTTTTTAATGCTCAGGTTTTTCTGTATTGTCTCCAACATTCTCAAGTCATCGATACAATATTGCACCTAGCATTTTAAATGCAATTCCTATTGCTTATTTAGAAAGGAATACTAACAGGTTTTCACTCATTTATTCTCATTCCTTACGTCTTATATTCTATCTGTAACATTTCACCCTATAATTAGAAAACTGACCTGCTCTGACTGACAACAAAAAGAAAACAATATAGAGTACAGGACATGATATCTTTCCCTCAGCCTACTTGAGACCTCACAGTTGGTCAGGAGTCTCTTAAGTTAGGGTGTCCATCTGCAAAAATAAGTAAATAAATAAATATACACATATTGTAGAGCAAAAATGAGTGGCTAATTCTTCTCACAACCCACACAAAAAGTAATTTTTGAATGTAGTAATGCATTTTTAGCCTCTTGAAAAGAAACCATTGCTTTTACTACACAAATTTAGTTCAGAGTTTAACGCCACAAGACATCACAAAAGCCAAGAATTTCACTGGGCCTTTTCTTTTCTTCCCATCCTGAGTATCCTTCAAGAGAGGAATCAAGCAGGTATCCATTAACAGGGTAGGAAGAATTTCTCTCAACTCACAGATTACTTTATTGTCATATACTCTTCCAAATGTGCCCAAAGTCAGAGTTTTATCTTATCTGTAACTGTCATATTTATTTTTAACTCATTTCCTAAATGAAAGCACATTTAGGAAATAAGGAAATCTGTATTTTTCAGAATTGAATATGATGCATTTATATGGTGTGAGTCATTAGTTGAGGAATACTAAATACAGGCTATTGCTACAATCCTGCTCCAGTCTAATGCAAATCACATAGACAACATGCATTTCTAAGGGTGTAAAAATGTTTATTCCCTATTTAAAATATATCAGGAAGTCAATATTTTAACCATCTTCTAAAAAAAATCCTAAGGGAAGAGATGTCTAATTTTTTTCAAATATACTGATTTTCTCTAGAGTCTGGTAAAAATCTCTCACAAGAAAAACAATAAAGAAAGAAGATGATGCTCTGAATTCTCTCATCATGCCCTCATATGCCAAGCCCCTAGACACAAAGACATTTGAAAGGAAAGATGTTAACTGATTGAATACAATGACTAGAGAAAAAATTAAAATAGAATCGAAAAATATTCTCAGAATCTGTAATCAATATTAATAATTGGGAGGAGAGGGAGCAAAAAACATATCCAAAACAGTATTTCAAAATAAGGTCACTGAGATACTTTTTGTGCATATTGTATCACTAATTGATGCAAATATACACCAAGAAAACCTTTACTAATAATGAAGTAAAAAATACTTTAAAAATTGCATGGTATGTTCTAACTGCTTTGAACTGTCAAGTGAGATGTCAATGGTGAGATAGGTCTGAAAGATCACGTATAAACTCTCCATTCTTTCTTTCTTTTTAATACATTTGGAATTATGACATTACTTAAATTCAACTTCAATAACATAACTGAAATCAAGATATTGCTATATATCCAGAGGTGAGCAGGCCTTTCCTTTTAGTTACATAGCAGTGAAATGGTCATAATTGACATTTTTGTCACGTTGCTGTGTTAAGTCCCAACTTGCGCTGGGACTTAAATGCACAGAAATTCAGCTGCATTACACTCCTCTCTTTACCCTACCTACCATTTTACTTTTTGCTCTCTTCCTCTCTCTCTTCCTTCCAGTCTTTCATCATATGTGAGAGTTATACGTTTTTTCCTCTGCTTGTTGACAGGGAAAAAGAGGCTATAATTTCTGCATGCTACCTGGTTCTGAACAAAAATCAGCAAAACTGCAATCAACATCCAGATAAGGTCCTCTAATTTCATTCTGAATATGAGAAGGTTAATTTAAATCACAACACTGCTAATGCTGAAGTTAAAAACAAATAACACACATGCCTCACAAAAATTATAAAATTCTAAACCCAAAAAAGCCCAGAACATCTTATGAAACAACAGAATCAGAGGTGATTTATGCTTTACGCCTAATTCTAATTTTTGTAGAATAGATTGAAGATAGGACACATCAACCATATTCATATTCAAGCCTATCCCTTTAAGTATCACGCAGTCACTAATCAGAGCTGAAGGGGACCGAGCTTTTCTCACAGTATTCATTCTCATTTTAAAATGACTTAATTTTGCACTATTTTATATTCAGAACAATTTTCTTTATCTGGCATGTAACCCCTACAGTTCAAGTAGTTAAACAAACAGCACCTAATTTGATACTCGGTAAAATTAATTTCAATAGAGAAGCTGATGAAAACCAGAAAGGTTTTAGTATTTTACAGATATTTCTCAAGCTTGTCCTTCCAGAATTAAATCTTCACAGCAGTCACTTCATAAACAAGATTCAGGGTTTTTGATGCATTACATACCTATGCAGGAGAATATGTCAGAAAACACTTTTGTGACATATATTGACATATAAGCATACCTTAAAGAAACTAAACTAACAGTTATTGAAAAGCAAAGATTTCATCAGAGAATTGCAGAGCAATTGTGGTACCTGAGGCCAAATGGTGTTCCTGTCCCCACAACATTCACACATGCGTTCCATATAGTGGCAACATTTGCATCACGAGTTATCAGCTGTCACCCATCTGATACTATCAGTTAAGCTTTTGCTTTTGTAATAGGCCTACTGAAGCTGTATCTACTGGGGGTTTTTTTAAATCACCCCCATCACATGATTCCCTGTACTTTAGTCTTTTTTTGGGGGGCTTTCTGATAATAAGATTCAGCTCATCTTGTCACACTTGAATTGCCCAAGACAACCCTTGCTTTCCCAGGCTAACATTGGTCACAAATCAGAATTGTCAGAATTCAAAGGTAGATGTTTTCCAAGTCCCGTTCAGACATCTGGACTAACAGGATTTTTACTTTTGAAAATCATGTAGAGATTTAAAGCGTCTAAGAAGAGAGAAAAAACTTATTCTACCAACACAAAAGGAGACAATAATAATATCCTAGCTATTTTTACCATTCAAAAAGCATTTTTTTAGTCTTTTATGTGTACTGGGCCCAGCTTAAAGACACATCCTCCCATCACTTTCAGACAGCTTTGCACAGTTCCCAGGAGTGGTGCGAGTTCCTCCCTCTGCCTCAACCCCAGAAGCACTCTGAAAATGTGGTTGTATATGTGTGCAAGTGAGAGCACTTAGTCATCAGCACTTGTTTTGGCCACTCAAGCAGCTTAACCATGCCCTGCTGTATTTAAAACAGCATGAGGGCACAGAATGAGAGAAGCCTGGACTGACTCTACCAGAGAACAGAGCCTCTGAGGGTGGAGATGGCCATGACAGCAGTCCAGAATGAACCCTTCCCCACTGCAGTAGCATCTAAGCAAAATCCTTCTATTCAACCAGTTCAGAAAAAGGAGCATAAACTCATCACCCTGAGCTAGCAGAAGACTGATGGAAGTATGCTTTCAGGCAATTAATACATACAGCACTCACACTAAGATCACTAATAGACCCTCAGAGCACAGAAGCAGAAGGCCCAGCTTGTCTCTGAACTGCCCTTTCAGACATACTAAAATCTAATCGAATGCATCAGTCCCACCACACCATATTTCTGGTTCCACTTGTCCAAAAATACAAAGAGTCTTTTTGGCAGGAGAGTCTCCTTCCCCCCTTTTCCACATTGCTTGTCAAACCATAACGGGCTTCACCATGGCAGAAGGAAATGGGCAGTGAGATCCTTCCAAATCTGGACAAGACAAACAGACCCTTCTAGAACTTCCTTGTTTCTCAGTATGATCTACAACACTGGCATTTTGATACCAGTCTCTGACATACACATCTTCTCTCTTGAAACCCACACATTTCACCCACCTTCTCTCTCTTTTTGCTGTGTCTGCTTGGCCAGAGAGCACAGTGCTCCATGAAGCTCCTTACACTACAGGAGGACGGCAGCAACCACAGAACATATTGCAGAGGTTAAATGAAACTTGAATAAATCTTTTCTCTGTGAGCTTTCAGAATAAGTAAGAATTCAGAAGGAAGGAAAAGAGTGATATGAATAAGAACAGTTATTGTTTTTTGAGCATATCTTCTACTACATTTCCACCTTAGAGTAATCCAATCACTATTCTATGTTTCACTGAAGATACGTAAACCTCGCATTCCCATTCCGTTATCAAAGGTGTGGGCCTGCATGGGTACATTGACTGTACTCACTTTGTCCCTTGAATTGGGACACTCTCCCTTCAAGAGCATGCTATCAGCACTACGTAGAGACTTTCTCTCAGCAATGGCAAGAAACCATTATAGGGGCTATAAACCATTTGAAGGAGAAAGAGACTTTCCTATTGATGCCCAACTTCTGTACATTCCTTTGATTCCACCCACAAAAACAAACCAAATTGTCCATCCACACTTTGTTCCTTTCACAGGGACACCCCCTTTCCATTGGAGCAAACCTTGCTTTGTTAAGAAACAGCATCTTCAACCTCCAGTTCCTCATGACTTTACTGTACTAACATTGTGTCCTTACGAATAAGAATTGTCTCCCTCTGAGTCCCTTTTTCCATATTATTTTTTTTGTATTGAATTGCCAGCTCAGTAACAGAGAAGCAACTTTATATACAGGTGTACTAACAAAATCACTCCAGTGGCAGTGTTCTCTCCATATGCATACCAGTGGAGTTCATGTTATGCTCATAAAAATTGCTGGAGTTTTCCTGTATAATTTCCACAGCATCTGGGAAACATACACATCATTTAATACAATAACAGAATAAAGGATCCTCTAAAAACTGTTCCTTAACCTGGTTTATCGTTTGACTGCTTTCTTACTGGTCTTGCTTTTTACTTACCATCAAGGTGGTCTAACCTTGTCTGTGCCACTGGGCTGGTGCCAGATACCTCAACAAGCCACACACAGAGGCACATCACAGCAACCTCCCCTTAACTGCTGCACTGAGTAACAGGGATCAGTGCCCAAACATGCATAGGAGTACTGAGAAGCATGTGACAGCTGTTAGATTTCAGAAAGTTTAGGTGACAACACTTCCCACCCACCTTCCTCACCTGTGTGAGACCAGAGCAGTGAAGCGAGGCCAGCTGGTTAGACCACATTGACAAGATAAATGCATGCCCTTGAAAAAGCCCCAGTCCTATTGACGTCAAAAAGCAATGGATTGGGTCCCCTGTCAGACACAGAAAGCAGACATCTGCTTCACTGCAAATGCGAAGAGGAATTCATTAAGTCAAGCATAGTCTTATTCCAAACCAAACACTATTAACATTTGAAGTGCTTAAAATTTTTAACTAATGGAAATTCTCTTCAATTCTCTTCTTGATTTCCTGTGTTAAATAATGATAAATGTTCAAATCAAGAATTTTATTATTTCTTATTCTTTTATTGTAAAATTTTGTTGAGGCTTTTTGATACTTTCCCTGTGCAGCCCGCCCCTCCTCATTCTATGCATTTCTCCCCCCTGCTGTGTGCATCTGCTGTGTCTCTCTCTCACTTGCTCTCTCCCTGCTGTGTACATCCACTATTTCTCCCCACCACTCCTCTGTGTATGTTTGCCATCTATCTCTCTCCCCCTCCTGCTGAGAGTATTCACTGCCTCTCCCCCTCCCCCAGTACGTGCATCCATCCTGCATCGTCCTCTGCCACTGCAGTGCACATGAGCCTTTTCTCAGCAGCTCCTACTGGCATTCACACAAACCTTCCTCTGCCTGCCTTCCCTCATGCCCTCTCCTCTTTTTTTCATCTCCTCCTTCCTGAGCCCCTTATCCCTGCTCATCTTTATACTATTCTCCCTTCCATCTTTTTGATATTCTGGTTTCTTCTGTCTCCTTATCTGCACCACTCTTCTCTCGGTCTCCCCTTTGTACCATTTCCCTCTGATCTGTTCTCATAAATTGATTCTGCAGGAAAAATGGTCTTGTTTGCAGAGGTGTGCAAGCCCGCATTGCAAACCACTCACCACTGTGTCAAATCTGAGGTAGTCAGCTTAACTTGCAGAAGAATCCGTGCTTCCTACCATCACACACACAGGGTAAAGTCTCCCAAAGCACTTTCCTGTCCTTTTTTTTTTTCCTCATATGACTGCACTGCAGGGTTCATTTGCATGTAAAGCAAAGTATTTAAGATATGCCTATGCATACCTGCAAGGCTCTTACTGGCAAAAGAAAAGGATCTATTGTGAGAATAATCCTAACTGTTGCAGTTTAGGTCACAAAAAAACTAAACATGTGCTTTAATTGGTATAAAATAGCTGGGCAGAATCAAATTCAAATGCATCCTATGATTTTCCATCTCCCTTTCCAACTGATGTATAATAACAGTGACTTAGTCATTCAGTGATCAACTAATTGACTCAACTCTCTTCCTTCTCATGAGTAAATTTCATCGACTTGCTCTCATTTCCAATGCCCAAGTAAGTCACTTGAAAAATTTAAGACTGATCACAAAACTCATCCTCCACGAACTCCAACAGTGACACCTGCACAACCCTGTACTTTCTCATTCGGGACTAAACAGCGCTGTCTTTCATTTAGCTAATCACTTCTATTACTTATGCAGATCCCCAGTTTTCCACTTTTGACTATTAATGTTCAGATACTAATTACCAGATACCCAGTACAGTCAGATGATGTAAACCAAACCTGCTTGGTCTAGAAATTCATTAATTTTAGCAAAGATAACCTCTCTGCCTGGCACAATGCACCTTTAGTAAACCCCTCTTGCGTTTATCACACTTTGCCTTATTTTCAAGCCTTAAATATTTATATTTTCTGTAAAATGTATCCTATTGTCTTACTAAGGCCTTGTTTAGATTTTTCTTTTTAGAACATACACAATAGATTTACTATATGCCCAAATCTACCCATTTTATTGGTCCTACAATAACGTACTAGTTCTTTTCCAAAGTCAAAGACAGAAATTATGCAATGTTTGGCGAAAAAATTAGAAATTTTCATTTTGCTTCTGCTGCCTTTTACTTACACATCTAATGTGCTGACTTGCACTTATTTAAATGGAAGCCTAGTCTAGTCACATCTCCTTTGTCACTTTTGTTCCTCGTTGTCACTTCCACAGGTACCTATTTTGTTTGGGATAAAAGTCCTAGGTAGCTTGCTGACTGTCCTAGGCCTCCTCTAGAGCATCTTCCTCTCCCACCCCCTGCCTCTGGGAGCTAGAGGGGTACCATGGCACAAGCAGGGTTACTGGGGCTCCTGAGCACCTGATGCTTTCAACCCCTGAAATATGGCAGAGTTTTTTCACAGGCAAGGAAGGTGCTCTCGGTTATGTTATTCCCTGGTGTCTGTGGTATGTCAAACCTAGAAGCACTAACAAAACTACCAGAGGCTGGCATTTGAGAAGGCATATATTCATGATCCTGGCATCCACACATCTAAGTCTTGCTCAGGTTTTCTAGATCATCAGCTGCTTTTAAATAGATTAGAACTACAGTGCTCTCACCTGTTGCTTCTGATGCTGAACTTGGCTGAAGAGTTTGTGCTCTGATTTTTGTCAGTCTTTTATAATTGTGGTACTTTACCAGACAAGTTGGAAATACTTCCACAGCAACTGACAAATTTTATTGAACTGTGAGTTGAAAAGACAGTCAGTAAAATATTCCCTGGTATCAAATTCAATTTACTTTTCTTCCATCACAGAGGTCATTGCTAATCTCCTTTAAAAAAAAAAAAAAAAAAAAAAAAAGAAATGAGGCAGAACTTCATATTCAAATGCATGAACACACCTGCTTTGCATTTTGTATTAAGTAAGTAAATTTAGTTTTAAGAGTGACTTATCAACATCATTGTAGCAAGAGGAAATTTTGGCAGTTGCACAGAAAAAAATGAATGAAGGATTTAGTGCTTCAAATATGACCTGCGTTTCAGAAATAGGCTCAGTTGGTGAATACTTCTGTGAAAGTGATCAACACAAAAATGGATAACATTGCCACTGACATTTTTATCACACAGTTTGAGTGTTGACACTCCAAAGAGATAATAAGAATGGTCCAAAAGATCAAAGTTCTTGTCGCAGGCTTTCTGCAGGGAAAATTCAGGGAGATGATGGTACATCCATTTATACATGTTTCAATATTTGGAAATGTTCTTTTTCTTTCTTTATCCAAAGAACTTTAAGACTCATCTACATGACATTGTGCTAATGAATAGATTCTACAGAGGATGAGAAAATAGGCAGGTCCATACCTATACATAAAAGCTTAAAAAGAAAACTAGGATATTTCTAATGAAAAGCACCTTAGAAACATGAAAGAACAGTGGGAAAATATTATGGATATTCTTTTACACATAAGAATATCTGCAATATTTTTGTTACCTTACTAAAGTTAAAAGCTCCATTTGTATTTTAAAGAATAAGTTGCTACCATATCCCAATTAGACTAAAAGTAGTTTTATCTTGGTCATCTAGAAACAGGTCAAACCAGTTTGAATTTCCTGTTTCTTTTTGCCAAACAAATGCTCTTCATTTGAGAATAAATTTCCATGCCCTGATGGAATAAGCAGTTCACAGGAGAGTGATCTAACAAAAATGACTGAGGCTCAGGATATGAATGTAAAACTGATTGCTTGACCTGCTCTGTAACACAGCTCATATCATGCATATGCACCTGAGAAGCTATTATGATTTGCACATCTTCTGTCTGAATGACTGCCATCCTATCTGTAATAACTTTACCCGTTAAATCACCATCTGTTTCACAGGCTTTCTAATGTTTATATGTCCCTTTTCTGTCCTAGGAAAAGAACAAAATTGTTTTCCTGTACTGCATGAGAAGAAATACCCCTGCACTCAGCTGGGGAGCTAAGCTTAATAGAGCTAAGCTAAATATCTTAACTATCTCTATCAAACCAAGACACAGATTTTAGCATGAACCTAAATGAAATCCATGATCTGCTACCCCTATAGAGGGCAAGATAGAACAAGAAACACTTTATATATTTTCCTTGGTCCTTCCATCCCATCTGGTAAACTTGCTTAAATGCTAATGTAACCAGTGATAATGAACGTACAAAAACCAGAACCCTGACACATACCAATAGAAATGACACAGCATTTACAAGGATCCCAAGCAGATCCCAGGTCAATGTAACCAGAGGAATTTTGGATACTCTCAGATAAGTTATAAGCTTTGAAAATTATAGGATCTCTTCTTCCCTGAATTATTAACTGGAGTTTAAACAGCTTCCATACTGCTACTCAATTCTTGATTATTAAAAAAATCCAAACAATACAGAAAACCGGACACCCCTCCCAAACTCAATCAAACACCAAACAAAACCAAAAAATCTAAATTCCAACAAAGCTACATTTAACCTAGCCTTGCCTGCAAAGCTCAAGGAAATAGGTAACATGCCCTCCACCATTGGGGAAGTCCTTAATCATATTCCTTACGTTTTTACTACACAATAATAAATGCAGACAATGCTGGCACCTGCTAGACGTAGCTCCGAGACTGTAACTGTCTGCAATTCAGAGGCTTACAAAAGTCTGGCAGGAGGAGGCTCAAAGGGAACCTTTGCAAAAGATGTATCAATATGGATTTGCAGAAGCATTCTGGAACAGCGAGAATTGCTATTCAGCTCTCAGGACCCCGGATTAAAAAGTCAGAGTAGAGATCATAGTGACTATATATAAAACCTTTCACAATGGACAAGATTAGGATTAATCGGTTTGTCCCTCTTTATGCCTCTCCTGGAGATAGTCAGGATCCTTTAGGTTTTGTTAATGCTGAAAAAAAGTGTTAATTAAAATAACAAATACACATTAGAAACCATCCACTCACAAAAGGAGCTTCTGCTATGCTTCTCTATTATTCAATTTTACTGACACAAAGAAAAATTACTTTCCACTAGTTGTTTGTCATAGTCTGCTCCCTTCCCTCCCCATACAAGCAGTTCAGAGAGCTAGCAATATGGTGCCATCTATCAGAAAGCACAGAGGCAAAACAGTTTTGAAACCCTTTTCCTAATGCACATACATGATTAGCGATCCCCTCCCTCCCTCCATTTCCCACACGTACTTCCTGTGTTGGTGAGATTTAAAATTTGCTGGGAACTGTCCCCATATCCATGACAGATAAAATTTTCAAACAAAACAACAACTGAGCAACAAGCCCTTCCTCTCCACTCAACAGTTCTACCCTCTTCAAACTGATAAAGAGCCTTCAGAGCATTCAGTTGACAACTAAGAGTTGTAGGCTTAATACTCATTTGCTGTAACACTGAACTCTGCTGGCAGAAAAAACTACAGTCCAGGAAACTTGTCTGACCCCAGGCAAGATGGGGCAAAACCACAGAACGGCACAGGAAACACAAGGAGGAGCCCCAGTAGCTCACATGGTCCTTCTCTTGCCCTGAGGCATGGGTACCTACACCTGCCCTTTCCCCAGCCAAAAGCTACCCAGCCTTTCATCAAAGGCTCCCCAGTAGCAACATCTTCACACACATCCTGCAATAGTAACCTCAAGTCTGAGTCACCTTTACTGAAGCCATTAACCAGAAACATTTCCTAGCAGCCAAGCAAGAGTTAAGGCTCTCAAAATTGTGGATGGCAGCAGTTAAAAAGTTGCCAGCACAAAAGGGAGGGAACAAGATGGGAACTAGTTCACAACAAATTTTGATTAAAAAACGATTGAGAAAAAGGAAATCTACACAATAAATTAAAAAAATAAAATCTCAGGGAAGATGAAGAGGGAAATCACTACAGCTCAGAACTTTCTTAACCTGTAAGTTAACAAGAGTTCTTATGCTACTTTAAAAAAGCCAAAGAGCGTTCTCAATAGAGAGTTTCCTGGGAATCTGAAACAAAAGCAAAGCTCCCATCAAAATTCCAGGACCAAAAGCAGGGCTCTGCAAGCTTTGAGATGTTAACCTCTCTTTCTTTTCAAATTCTTTTTTAATTGCAAGTCTAGTAGTAGGGAGAGTATCTTGGGCATGCAGACTTTTATCGTCTCCAAAGGAAGAAAGTTCCAATTGTTCAAGAGAAAGTTGGAAGCTGGCTGTCTTCTCATCTGCAAAAGGAAAGAATTCATGTTCAAAGTCAGTGTCTTCTTGCTATTAAATCAACTACAGCTGAAAAACTCAGGTGCACGAAGCAACTCTGCTCATCTTCCTTGTAGTCACCTTCAAAAGTCACCTAAGATTTTGAAGAACAGGGCACTAAAACAAATGTTCAGTGTCTTTTAAAGTGTCCAGAAATGAATGAGCTGCCAGACTCATCAATTTCTAGAAACCAAGGTGACAGAACTATCAAAGACCCAGAGAAGTAACCACTGTGTTGTCTTGCCTGACCTGTGACGATGCGCAGAGGAATAAAGGACCCACAAGCCTTATTACAGGGAAAGCAGTCTTTGTTCTTGTAGCTTTCAAAACAAAGTACAATGATCTTTTCCAATGCAGCTGAAGCAATTCTATCACCGGGGTCGTTTTTTCTGATGTCTGAGCTGCCTACTTCAGAAACACTTCTCTGCCTAAATAGAAAGAGCTAGTGAAAAGACAGAACATGGGTAGCTGGGCTTTTGTCCACAAACCCAGCAGCAATCCTTGTTAAAGGAAAGATGTATACTGAAAATAATAGTGATGGTCTGCATATGGCCATGTTTATTTGCTGTCGGATGCAAGTCCAGATAGGGAGGCAGCTAAGCACACAGTCCTGGTCTATGGCAAGGCTAAGAAGCCCGCTGCTTGGAAGGAGACAACAAACACTTGGAAAACCTGACTCCCTGATATCTGGATACCACTTTTTCTTGGCACTCAATTGCCCTGGTTGTGAAAATCAGCTGGAATGGTCTCATAGGACAAACAGTCAGAAACCTGCTCTACCCTTCCCACTGCATTTCTACCCACTCCCTTCACTGCAATCTTGGCCTTCTTGCTCCTCCTTTGTTTGACAGTTTTCTTCCCCTCTCCTTTTGTTTCTCAGACACAAAAAGAGAGAAAGAAAGATGATGGGTGACCTGAGGAAAGGATCAATCTAGACACTGAGAGAAAAGAGGCCTGACACGGTTGTCAGTAGATGACACAAACAGGATGATCTATAGTTCTTAGTGCCCAGACTACCTGTCCCTCAGAAAAAGAACATTTTAAAAATAATTATTCTTAGAGAAAAAAATTAAAATGTGACATCCAAGCCAAATATATTTGGAATAATTCACATACAGGTTATCTGACAGTAAATTCACCAGCTTTATCTATTTAAAAACAAATTGAGCTCCTTAATAAACCTTCTACTATATCTGAAAATGTTAGAAAACATGAATCAATTCTGAGACTAGTCATGTCCAGCTACAACACCAAAACAATAAAATGATTAATTTATAATCAGACCGTCTAGAGGTAAGCTTTTGCTTTAAATGCATGCTAGAGAAAAGACTAATTTAAGCTAGTTTAAATTTGAAACAAGAAACAGGTAGTCAGGGAATTATTATTGATATTTTTTACTTCCTGAGATCAGTAAACTAAACATAACATTCAGAAGGAAATTTTTAAAAGTATACTTTTTATTAAAAGAATTTTTGTTAAGTAGACATATAAAGACAAGAACAGTTATGGTTAAGACTGCAACAAAAAAAATCTGACACGTCAAGGAAAATTAAAGCTAAGATTTCAGCTGTCTTTTTAATCAAAGTATTTTACCTCAAAAGACGTATCAGTTGCACAAAAGAAGTTGAACTGCATTCTGTTCTCAATTGCCTGTCATAATCTGTCAATTCACAGTGAGATAAAACAAAATGGTATCCATAAGTGTTGAAACACTAGACCATTTATTAATCAGTCTGCTTTCTGAACAGAGTTTTCTATTGATATATTAGGAAATCTAGTTTTGTTTTACATAGAGAAGCATGTGTAAAGTCAATAGCAAACACTGTAAGAGCAAAAATATTTAATGCTTTTATATACAGCATAAACTGTTGCAATTAAAACAGCAGATGTACAGAGCAACTAAAGTAAAACAGTGCAGCAAGGTATTAAAAATGCTAGGAAAAAAATATCTCACAGATTAATGACAAGATTCAAAACATTGATCTCCAATGTTCTCTCTTGTATATATCTCACCATCTTTACCCTGCAATTCAAATCTCAAACTTCCTAGATAATATTACACATGTACTATGCCTATTCCTCTTCACCTACACCTGGATTTGTATAGGTACAGCTCTCTCTATATCATTTACTACTGGTTTTGCACACTTACATAATTTATTTCATTCATTATAAGGTTCATTCTACTTTCTTGACAAAGAGGCAGAACTTTTAACGAAGCATGGGAAGCATCACAGCTATTATGCAGAGTAATATGTGTGCCCAGTTGTGTCTGTCCCCTGTCCCTGTACTGACAACTACCCCTACTACTCACTTGTGTTTATTAGACTAAGTAAAGTCCCTTCCAGCTACTTATTGATACAATCCTGCTTCTGTATAGGCCACCTGGTAAAATGGGAGACAACGAAGTGCTTTATGTGCTTACTCGCTTAGTTTCTTGAAGATCCCTCACATTTAAAGGATGCTGGGCTACATTTGACTTTCCAAACTAGAAGTAATGCATGATTGTAGGCTGTGCTGAAGCCAAGGATCTCACCAAATTCAGTTAGCCAGTAGCCCTATACAAATCTCCTTCCCAAAATTTCAGGACTCCCAGGTCCCAGTTGTGAATGGACCCTGCTGTCAAAATTCCCCCTACCCCCCCTTTTACCAGCCTTGCTGCAGGCGGTTCCTCCTGTGACAGTGCTTGTGAGATATCACAATACCTAAACTTAATCCTTTTTACCAGATTGCCCTACATTGCTTTGGGTCCATGACTTAGAGTAAGAGGTGACTGCACACAATTTCCTGAGGAGGAAAATGACTGATGTATAACTGGGAAATAACACCTTAAGTAAAAAGTGAAGGAGATAGTCCACCATCACTTTGTTGAGACAAACAGCAATAACCTTTCCCTAAAAGGAAAGAAATCTCTTTGGGAAGAAATCCTCTCACTTCACAACGCCTCCAGCACAGAGAGGATTTTTATTTTCTCCCCCTTCCCTTTGGGACTGCATTTTTCCTCAAGAGAAAACACCTCCTGCCACCACTTTCCTGTCAGATGCTTTTTTGGCTGAAACATGGCAGACAGCAACCTCTGAGCAGAGATGCCCCTGTCTGGGGCAGGATCCTGTCCTTGTGGTTGCCATGGCTCAATAAAGCAGGCAGTAACAATGCCAGTGCTCAAGGACTGTCTGAACCCCTGCGTTTTTTTTCCACAGCAGCAGCAAAGGCATTTCAAAGGAATGGCCATTAATAGCGGATTCCTTGATTCACCCTGACTGGCTATTAGGAGCCCTGAAGAATTGATACCTCAGTCATGGAGACAGATCCAGAGACATCACATGTCCCCAGTCACCGACAGGCTGTGGCTGTTCTGGAAATATCAGTGCTCAAAACGTCTGAGAATCAGGAAAGAAAATGCAGAAACTCCTAACATATAAATAAAGAAAAAAAAGCTTTCCTTCCCCCCTTTACATCAGATAAATACCGAGTGCATAATACTGAGGTCATGTAGAAAATTACAATATTATACCAGACATTTCAAACATTACTTGATGCTTCTTTTAAAAAGCAAATGAAAAAAAAAAACCCAAAATTCATTTATATATCTTATTTTAAATACAGCATTACTTTCTGAGTTTCTGAAGTGTATATAAACATGTACCTCAGCAGAATAAGCATGATAAACTACAGAAGTATGTTTAAAACTGTATTCACCACATGACTGGGACCTCTTTACTTAGGATTAACATGCTTGTTTATATCGATCAATATTAGTTCTGTGACAGACAGCTTCACGGTTTCAAACATCTGTTTCTATGGGATAAAAAGACCCCAAAAAGTAAAAACAAAACCTAAACCATTCAGAAAGTATTTTTCCTTTTATTCTCAACTACATAAACTAGCCCTCGTATTGCTTTTAGACTTGGATGGTCACTATTGATTCAATTTTTATATTCTTTCACTGTATCACAGAAAACCAGCGGATCTATCATTCCTTTACCTTCTCTTCCTGATACTAAATCTGACAGATCACAAAAGCCTGGATGTCAAACTCTTGCATACTCCATACTCCTTGCCTGTAGTTTTGCACTGCCTCTTAGGCAAGCCTTTGGTTATACTGCTCTCTTCCTAGTCCCTAACTTCATCAAATAGTAAATCTAAATAATTCTATTGACTTCAGAGATCAATTTGGGGATTCAATGCAGTTCCGGATGAGGGTAAGGGAGAGGGGAAGGGCTACAAGGGGACCTGGGAACCACAGTACTCAATACAATAATACTGATCCGGAATTACAAAGCTCTGAGGAGCTCTTTTGTACATGTACAAGGTTTGTGCTTTAAATAAAAGAAAAGCTGAAGGCCAAAATGCCTGTGGGGTCAGACAGGCTCTTTGTGAACTGCCAAACAGAACCAAGACACTGGAAGAGCAGTAAAGTGCCAGTGTGGATCTTGTTGACAGTTATTAGGCAAAGAAATAATACAACCTGCACAGCAGAAAAGGCCTTGCTTCAAAATGGATCTAACAGCTCTGAGTATATATGGGTATCCACAGACAAACCATCCCTCAGCTTGTTAAGGAAGGTTATGTGTCCTGGTGAGTCTCTGGAGAGTGTGTTGCACAGACTCAACACATCTTCACAGCAGTTTCAGCTAACTGGCCTTTCTGCTTCCTAATGGCTCCAAATAGATCTTTTCGGATACAGGCATCTTCCTTTTAGCCAGCCAAAGCTTGGCAGGTGACCTATCTCCACAACATCAGCACAGATTATTTGTATGTGCCCAGTTCGGGTACACTGGTCAATACAAGCCTTCTTAAATCACAATAGGTCCGGCAAGAAGTCACATCAAACTTAAGAAGTTCAATACCAAACTACAGAACACACAGATGGAGCCATTGATCATCTGAATGGTCCAACTCTCAGTGGCAATTACCAAGTTTGTTTGAGCACACTTGGCATCCTTCAGACCTCATTAACAAATGACAAAAGCAGCTAGCATTGTTCTAAAAACATTATTTCACAGTCTCTTCTGTAAGCAACCACCATATGTAACAAAAAAAAAAACCTAAATAAATTCAAGCATGATTAAAAAGAAAAATAAATAGAAAACCCAAACCCCAAACCATACATAGTTCTCTATGGGAAATGATTGGGAAAAAATTCTGCACTTTAACTAACTTATCCTCTAATAAGTAATAGGAGCATAAGTATGTCTCTGTTCACGATTAAAAAGCCCCAAGAAATACTTCTCTGCTGGCATTTTGGATAAAATTTTAGCAGAGTCTCCAGTCTGTCTAATTGCTGTGATAGCATACACAGCCTGCCTCAAAGCCCAGAACATATGGCATCCTCAAAGGATTTGATATCATTTTTTCTTTAAAACGTGCAAGTCAGTTGGTCATTGTTATCCCTCTGTGGAATTACTCAAACAGCTGCTACCTTCCAACTAATAGGTAAGAAAATCTTTGTCTTTTTTGTGGCTGCTAATTTCACTGACACACTTCTGTCATATAATGAGAGTGCGTAATATGCCTATAATGAATTTTAATGTTGCATATTTGATCCGTGGTGTAAACAACGCTTTGTTGAAGACTGACATATACAAAAGGATGCATTTCATGTTGCTTGCAAGGTAATCTGAATCATGATGCACACATTTAAAATTGCACTTATAATGCATAAAATATATTGTCTTTAGAAATATTTTAAACTCCTTATCACCAAACAGATTATTTCTTTTAAAATTGTCCTTTACTTACCAAATAGTGATTTGCTAAAATGTACTTTTAGGTTATGATTGGGCAGTATGACACCTTATTCATGCTACACACAGCAGGGTTATGAATTTCAGAGTTTTCTGAGTTCTTATCTTCCACGGTTCACAGATCCCATCTCTCTTTGATCATCAGGCTATCTCCCCAAATTGAACCTTTTTTTTATTTTACTTTCTACTCTTTCAAACTGAAAATTTTTTCATTCTCTATCACAAGACTAATGAAATAATAACTAAAATGAGAAATAAAACACACCAACAAAAGATACATTAATAAATGACTAAAAACCTAAATCTCACAAAGTAGAGAAAAAAATGGTAATGAAAAAAGGAGATAATAAAATCATCATCATGCACCACACATGAACCACGTATGAAATATCACATCCTCACACACGTGGTGGTTGGAAGAAGGGTAAAAAAAATGAGCTTCCCACATTTTAAAATTAAGTCATATGGACATTCTAAAAATGAACACCCTAAATCTAACAAGAAAAAGTTTTGTTTTCTCTACTTTTTCCTTCTTCTGAGTTTTAATTGTAAGGTGAGGTTTTTTCAATACACATATGAGCTTCTCTTCAAGTGGAAGAGCATTCATGAAGAACAGGTAACAGTTAAAACTTTTCAGAACCAGCAGATGACAAGAATTATTTTATAGACTAAAGACTGCAGCTTTATTACAGTTTACTAATAAATAATTTATACTATTATAGGAAAAGTGCAGAAAGTTCCTCCTAAAACCTCAAAGGCTCACATTAATTCATATTTTCAAAATCATCATGAATTCCAATACACCTAAATGGAAGAACAACCTGTTCTGAAAAAAACACTATCATTTTACTATGTGACAAGTACCAACAGTACATTCCAGGCCCTGTAACAGAGATGAGCAGAGGCAATAAATTAATGAAGAACACTAACTATGCAAATGATACAAGATGACACAAGGAAGAAAGAATGCACAAAGCATCCCATCCACAATATACAACCAGTGGAAATCTTTCCATTAACTCCAAAGACTGTTAGATAGGTGCTAACAGACATGGAACAGCAGCAGTTTTAGTTTAACATAATTGCCATAACACCTCCAGCACCCCCTCCTCTGCTCCACCCTCTCCACTTTCAGTTGTAATGGGAGAGGCAGAGGACATACAAGTTCAACGCGTAACGTTAAAAACTCAGCAAACATCACTTTCAAGAGTTTCAAAAGTAGCAATGATTCAAATGATTTATTAGAATCTATAATATGTTCCTTCATGGTTGGATTCTGCCCAAAATTCAAAAACATAAAACACTTAAAAAATAAACATTTTTTTTAAAAAAAGTGATTGTGCTATGATGCACCATTCTTCCTACATTTTTATAGTTTTTTTCATTCCTATACTCTCATAGAAAGACATTCATCATTATTTTTATCAAAACCATCTTCTTTTTGTCAGGGCTCCTTCCCACAAAGAAATCCATTTAGTTTTTCTTTTATGAATGTAGAGGATTCTTAAGAACATCAAAATCTTTTCACTGGGATCTAAGTTACAGACACACTTTTTTTGCCAAGATGTGAAACGGGTGTTTTTCAATTATTTCCAATTTCAGGAGTTATAAGAGATAGCTGGATACGTGCACATGATCATTTACTTTACATGCATCATATGGTGAGAATATTTTCTTGTCTATAAAGCCCATCATCAGCTTGAAAATAAAATTATTAGTGAGGTGACACTATCATTCTCCTATGGCACAGTCAAAAAGTTCCAGATAATTATCATCATTTTACAGTTTTCACTGATGGAAGTCAAGAGTTTCTATGGCGCAAAGAGAGAGATTTTCTTGTCAAATCATTTGTAAGACCTATTTGAAAGAAGCTTTACTACATACTTTTTCAAGCATTATTTGCACTAAAGCCTGGTAGTATAGGGAAACCAAAGAAAATTAACCAGTAATACTTCAGGCAGTTTGCCTCCTTATTAGACTGTGCGATTTTAGTTAACTCTAAAAAGAAAGGAACCACAATGCATTTATGCAGCTCCTGAAATTAAGAGCTTTACAACAAAGTTTACCATCATTTACTTAAAGTGTTAGTGGCCTATGTGAGCTCAAAAGCAAAAACCATGTAATACATAACACATCGTTACACCTCAAAGCCTGCACAAAAAACAAGGGGAAGAAATACGCGGACATGCACACAAATGACAGCCCCATCCCCTGAGTGTCTTCCTTCTGCCCTGTGTGGACATGTTGGGCTTTGGTCTCTCTATCAGAAGCCACACTTTTCACCTGCTTCTAAGCAGAGGTAGGAACCCCTAGTCAGAAATGTGCCTTCTAAGAAACAAAACCAATCAAACAAGTATTTTGACAACTCATCAAACAAAAAGTGAAAACTAAAAAGTCACACGCTTCGCCAGTGGTGTCAGTCAGGCTGGCATGGGGTGAGAAGAATTCCAAGACTTCAGCATATAGTTCAAAGCCGAATCACTCGTTCCCCAAGTGAGTGATTTCATTGCTGATGACACCGTAATGGCCCTTCCACACCTTTGTGAACTTTCTCCATTAAGTGCCAGAAACCTGCTAAGTAAATGGATAATCTACTTAAGTGACTCTCAGAGCAGGGACAGACACTTCTTTCAGCAATTCATGCTGATGCAGCTTCATTTCCTCCACCATCCTTCTGCCCCTCCTACCACCAAAAGTCCTTCCCTCTGCTGTACTCTCATCTCAGTTAAAGAAAAATGTCCTTTACTGCCATACCTCCATATTTGTTATTTCATAAGACAAAAAGGAACTCTGAAGGATGTCTGTTTTGAATCATTACAGACTGATTCCTCAGCCACTTCTGTATCAATAAGCGAGCTTCATTCTGTTAACATAACACCGTACCTCAAAAGACAGTTTAATGAACTTGTAGAAAAAAAAAAACAAAAACAACAAACGGAAACATAAAACCACCCTTGAATGTGTGAATGATTTTAAAATACATAAATCAGCAAGGAAGAAAACAGTAGGATAGGACTGTTAACGAGCCATCTATAGGGCTGTGAGATTGCATCACAGAACGTCAGCCTGCTCTGATCACACATGGATTGCAGCCGGTACTTCTCACATGTATGCAAGACATCACCCGTAGCTTCCCAGGTTACGCACAGAGAGGAGGGAAAAGCTAACACTTTCCTTTCCCACATATGGCACTAGCATATGTTAAACAGACACCAGAACTGTAGAGCTACAGACGAGGAAGTGAAAACCCCTGCTTTGATCCCTGAATGGAACAGGGTCAATTCCAGCAGTTTAATACCAGTGGTTTGTCAAAATACTGTAGATTGAGCTCCTGTGGTAAAACGAAGTAAGGATTTAAGCGATGATCAACTGGTTGACAGCCTGCAGGTCACAGTTAGTGCACTTACTGGTAGGATTACACAGAGGGGGCAGATAGAAGGAATACTGTTGTGAGTTAAAGTAAAAACATAAAATTCTTAAACCTAGATTATTATGCTGGAGTATTAGAAAACAAGGAAGTGTTTCTGATCTCTGCTTCTGAGAAACCAAACGACAAAGCAGAGAGTTCTAGACCAAATCATGACAGTGGTACCTAATATTAAAAGGCAAAATACTTTCAATTTTAAATTTTTTTGGCTTAAATATTTCAGCTCTTGGCTTCTTTTTTTCCCCAGTAGGAAGAAGTAATCCACTGTTCACACAGTGACATGAAAAATTATGTTTTATTGTAATGTTACTGAATTCTCTATTTTTACTATGGCAGGGGGTAAAACCAGTTAAAAATATGCCTAGTGCAGTTTAGAATGCTGCCAGTTTTTATTTGCCATTTTTAAAGACATACCATGTTTGCAACCAAAGAATTTATTCTCACTATGCAGGCATAGCACAGAGTTCTTGTCTCCAGCCTACTGTGTGAGGAGATACTGATTTTGTGTACTCAAATCACAGCTGTACATCTGGTTACCTGCAATCAGAGAAAATCAGGCAGGTAGAAAACTGCTGTAAGTACTGTGCCAAACCTAAGTACCTAATAGACATAGCATTGTCCCAGCCCATATTGTCATATTGGCCATCTTAAGAATCTGCTGAGGAAGAGCAAGGTTTTACTATAATGCTGATCAAATAGTCATGCCAGGGGTGGTCCATCCTTTGTTGGAGCTTCTCAGCCCTCAGGAGTACAGTCAGGATCTTTCCTTGGCCCAATTCTCTCAAGAAAACTGGTCTAGATTTTTAAATCATGAGGAAGAAATTCACTTTTTTTCCCCCCTTTTTTCCATACATTAATTTTATAACAGTGCAGTGAACTGTTGTGATTCACCCACAATCAGATTCAAACACCAGTGTCTGGAAGGACAAAGTTCCCAGTAAGAAAGCCAGGAGGCAGCAGCCTCAGCAGCAGCAGCAAACCACTAAAACAGTCCTGTGGTTTTGTGTAGTCTCAGCCTATGTCCAAAAGACCAGTGATTATGTCATTAGCTGTGGCCAGAGAAGATGGGAAATGGCACGGAAGACATCTACTAGAAGTCTTTTATCCAGTCTTTCACAGCAATCAGTGAAGTACTAATTCTGCCCATTTTTTTTGCATAGGCAGGCACAAAAGGGATTTTTTTATAGCTACAGACTAACACTTAAATTTAAAAGCTCTACAGAGACACTTTAGTACAGAGCACTAATTCGACAACTATAGAAGCAGCAAGTGGGTTCAGATGAGGAAGAAGATTTCAAGCTTTATTACTAACTTGGCTGGGAAGCCAAAAAAAAATGAAAGCAAAAGCAGTCTGACAGATGCCAGAGAAGCAATTGAACTAAGGTAAACTTGAAAGTCTATTCTAGTTGTACAGAAAGCTAAAAACAATTTTATCCCAATTCACTGATAGCCTGTTCACCTAGAGGGAAGCAGAAAGTTTTGAAGCCCTGAGTCAGGAAACCAGGGGTCCAGCCACAGAGCAGCTTAAAAACCAAAAGGATTAAAGAAACTGACTGTACACTTTGCTTCAAAAACCATAAGCTGTGTGTTCCAGGCCTCACAAATATCATGGTCCTTACATTAGAAGCAGTGCAGCTTATAGAAATCTCTAGGCTGCCTAGCTCAAAGCTGCAAGTAAAATAAATAAATAAATACCTTAGCTTTTAAAAACAAGGAGAACAATCACAATGTAAGATCTCACAGAGTTAAGAAACCTGCCAAAGATCATCTTTCAGGGCTTAAACAACAATTCAGGGAATACACACCTCTACAGATCTCTACAGGACGTGCAGCTTTGTTTGTCCTGAAGTGCACTTCCCGCATGAATTCTAAAAAAACAGCACCAAGGGAGGGATTCTGTGTTTACTGCCTCCTAAGGATCCATCATTTGTAAATGAAAATACAGTATTTGCTAGATAGTAAGCACCTGGACCTTTAGCTCCTCTCAGGATCTTGCACAGAATGGCAGTTCCTTCTTTGTATCATTAATTAAAAGGAAACATATCTCCAAAGAAGATACTCTGGCACAGCTGTCTAGTAATTTCATCATATTCAAACTGTATTCTCCATTTCATCAGCACAAAGAGCTCCCCAAGATTTTGCACAGGGATAACTTGCAGCTATGTATACAATGTCACTAAATGCTATACCAAAAATGTACCAAATCCAGTGTACTTGCTTTCAGTTAGCCCTCATGCTTCTTAGCTTTTGACAGACAACAGTAGGACAAACTGATGTTTGTCTTTATAGAGCCTTTCTATCTTCTTTACTTTTTAAAATAAACTGAAGTATCCACATACAAATATGATTTCACAAAATGAACACATTTAAGGGGAATAAAGTACTTTGTGGAATTGCCTATCAGCAAAGAATTACAATTTTCTAAAATCAAAGCTACGTGATGGCCATTCTCTGTAAATATATACAACTACCCAGAAACCATGCTTTATTCAGCACAAATGTAAAGCAATTAACTTTACTGTGCTCTGGTGATATCACATAACAAAGATTTAAAAAACAGAAAAGTGCATAAAGGGAATACTGGGAATACTGGCAGGAAAGATGGAAAAAAATGATGGGGACAGAGAGAAAAGGAAAATTTACTAATTTAATTTTCCCCTTCAACCCAAAATCTATAGTACTAGGAATAAAGACAGATGCAACTGAGTGTATTTAGATACCTTAAATAATAATATATTATATAATAAAATAGTAAATAAAACTTATTTGTGATGTCAATATCAGAAACTGAAGTGCAACTGTGATAAACTGGAACAGTGATAAATTCAGTATCAGCAGTGCACAGAAAAGTGTGTATATACACTGTGCATACATGTCTTACTGTTTCAATCACTAAACAAATTCGTGCCCAGTTATACATACTTACTAGTCCCAGCTTGTGTTAAAAATCCATACATCATCAATCAAGCTCAACTGCTCACACAGAACGTATTATTCGAAGGTCAGTGGAACACTGGACAGCCAAGGTAATGTTGATGACAGCAAGATTATAAAGTAAGTTTGACATTTTTATGCTAAATAAATTCTGAGTGATGTGTGGATAAAAAAAAATTAAATTATCGCGAAGTGATAAATTACCAGTACTTCAATCATTGCACAAAACAGCCTGGGCAGTTATCCTCACATTTTCCACATCAAATCTGTGTCCTTCCATGGGCTATACATAACCCATTCTGTGCAGAAAAGAACTTCCCATACACTACAGTTTGCAAGTGGAATAAATCAACCTCAAGTTTAAGCTGGTAACTGTTACATAAACTAAGAATGGATCACCACAGCATTCAGACAGCCCTTACTAGCATTCCTTACCAAAAAAAAAAAAAAGCAACAATCCTATACAAGACTTTTCAAATACAAAACCACTAAAATCCACAAAAGAAATGTATTAGTTCTTTACTATACAAATTAAATGAGCTCCAAACAACATGAAAGTCTCTCTGTAGGACTACCCAAACACATACTTTACCTAAGCTTTCTCCATGGCAAACTCCTATTGCATCAGTCTTATGTTCACACTTGACTTGTTTTGTGTACCATGGGTTCATACTACCTCTCATCTGAGGTGGAAGGTCAACAGACAGTTGAGAAATTATGAAGAGAAGCTTTTTTAGCCATCTTCCAGCCCAAATAGACCACCATTTTTCAGTCTAATTCAGAACACGGACAGACAGCCTGCCTAAGAGCCCAAGTGTGGTTAGGGCTTGGTTAACCTTGTCCTAATACAGAAACGTCACGATTAAGTGCTACTTCTCAGCTGGGATGCCATAGCTAAGAAACAAGCACTGGACATTGTGGCTACACGACACACAGTACATATTCTATCAGGAGATCAGGTCCTTGGTCCATTACCTTCATCTTATTGCCCTGCCCCAAAGTCAGCATATAGAGGGTCACCTCCAGGTCTACACAAGATCTCCATACAGACATAGCCAAAGACTATTGACATCCCTCCTTTCTTATGCAGTTTACTGAATCAAGTCTGGAGATGCACTAGATTAGAGAGAAGAAAAAAAATGTTGTTAAATTTATTTTTATATTGCATATAGAAGATATTCTCTGTCAAAATGTGGTCTGTCAAATATGGTTGCTGTTACCAATGTACAATATGAAATCATTTTAACACCACCCCCCCCGCCCAGTGTAGGTAGTGGAATATCACAAAAACCTAAAAATTACCTTCTGAGAGAAAAAAAGTACATATATGTTGAACATGTATTATACAGAGACTAAGGCATTTCAACGTCAGCTAAAGGAAAGGAAGGACTCCAGTGATGACCTGAAAGGTCTGTAACTCACAGGATAAAGAAAGTGGATTACTCAAACACACTCTTAAAGAACTGATCTTTACATGACATTTTCCAGGTAGGACTGCTGGAAGCAAATGAATGAACATAAACAAACCAAAAACGTACTTAAACCAGACGGAGCTCTTGAGTAAAACCACAAGAACAGGATGATGAAAACAGAGTTTCTGTTACTAGAAATCAAATATATTGAAAAACATACCTTCTCTAGTCAGTTGAATATTAGAAACATTTGATTTAAGAAAAAACTCACTCTGACTGCCAAGACAACCACACTGCCTTAATTCCCATGAATATAACTTGTTCTCCATGATGAGAAAGAGGAACTGCCCAGAATTTCTGAAGGCCTCTTGCTAAACCTGATATTCCAAGGCTTCTTAGGCTGCTTGCAGAATTACAGGGTGCTGCAGAATCTTCAGGAGGCTGTAATTAAGACCAAGTGCTGATGATCTTTACGGTTCCTTCCAACCCAAACCATCCTATGACTCTATGACTTCCAGACTCTGAGCAAAGTCAAGGAACACCATAGTCCTCGTAGCTCACCATCTACTGTAGCAAAACACATGTTCTGGCAAAGCCTGTGTAAAATTGAAACATTTGCACTCCTCTGACCTAACGTTTTCCAATATAAAATTTACTTCCTTCAGATTTTGGTAGTTTTTTGAAAGAATTACGGACAACAGGAATGTTATAAATTCAAAGACACTCAATTCTCGAGTGGAAGAGCTAGGAAAAAAAGCTCTGTAGTCCCTGCCATCTATAGCTGTGGTCTCTTACTACAAAATTCTTCCTCATAAAATTTCCACCTGCTGCTTTTCCCATCCTCTCACAATTTCTTAGCTTTCCATGAGGACACACAAGACTGGGGAGCTGGTCTTGTTGGGTGTAAGAAACACTTTGTTTCATTTCACTGGGTTGGTTTTCAGATGGATCAGTCCCTTAATTTGGTCACTGCACTGACTACACCACACGTCTGTCAATAAAGCCGGTCAACAGTGGGAACGGACATCAGGGAGCAGCAACATCAATCTGATCCTGCCAGAACATGTTACAACATCCAAGTACAGTCTTTTCATTAAATTAATTAACCTTGATTTAATTAACAAGTGAATTAAATCAGTCCTCTTTCAGAGATAAAAAGCCATGTTGTCAATAAGATCCTAGACTCACGACAAGCTCAGATCCTAACGTACTACCTCTGCTCTTAAGCAGGCCCTATAGGGAAATAGTAGTATTTAACAAGGTCAAAATCTGTCAGTGTCACGGGGGCTTATAACACTTTACCTCCCTGCATCTGAAGCCCTCAGAATGCCTGATGTGAAGAAAAAAAAACCTCATGTGCTCCATCTTCCTGCTGTAGCTACACTGCCTTTTAGGCCTGGAACCAAGTGATTACTGCTAGTTCAGGAGAGATCTGCACATGTTCTCTTGTACAGGGTGAACATGCAGTGATAGGACATGGGGAAATGGTCTAAAACTGAAAGAAAACAGGTTTAGATTAGATATTAGAAAGCAGTTCTTTACTACAAGAGTGGTGAGGCACAGGCACAGGCTGCCCAGAGAAGTTGTGGATGCCACAACCTGAAAGCTTTCAAGGCCAAGCTGGATGGGGTTTGGAGCAACCTGGTCTAGTGGAAGGTGTCCCTGCCCATGGCGAGGGGGTTGGAACTAGATGATTGTTGAACTCTCTTCAAACTCAAACCATTCTAAGATTCTATAACGTGCCACTGCTGTGCCGAGCAGCCTCAAAACTGCTTTCCATAGTTATCTGAGAGGTAGAAATATGGTTTTGAAATTTAAGATGATTATTAATATAATCTTTTCTGAGAACAGAAGTAGTACAATTACTCAGTGTTACACAGTAGGTTGCCTCAGGCGAGAGGAAGTGTACATCCATATATCAAGTCTGCGTATTCTCTTCACTGTCTTTTACATTTATCTTTTACATTATGATTCCCTTTTACTTCTTGGGAATGCTTTGCTTGGGTAACATAATACATCATCAAGTATCTTTTACGCTTGTGCAAGTGCTCATATCCTCAGTCCTAATTCTTCATTAAGACGACTGTCAGCTGCTGTTTTGGGCAATGGAGTTTTTAAACCAGAAATAAAAATGCATCAGAATGACTTCATGTTTTAAAAATACAAGAATGGTGTAACTAAGGTAATCACTCCTCCAGTATTCTGCACGCAATGCTATCCAAAATCAATAGTGAGAAATATCACTAGGCAAAATGATACAATGCTGATAGATTATGTGTTGATTTACATGAACATCAACATACTGGGAAACATTACAAACCATTTAATCTACCATCAGAGTAGAGAACATTTAGGAACGAAAAAAGACCAATAGTGCTTCATACACAACTTGGCTTTGGGGACCAGATGTGTTATAGCTTCCATATGTCTCAGCCTACTAAATGCATTTTTAATGGCAAGTTCTTGCAGAGCAAAATCTGCACAGTTGCTTGGGTAGTCTGTCAAAAGGCAAAATTTGCCCTGAACTTTATTTCAGTGATGCTTCTGCATGTTCTGGGAGCCCCACAGAGGTCATAGAAGGAACAGAAGCATCAGATTCAAACTATAATAAGCCTTTTTGGACATTCCACCAATTTCTAGGGCATTAAATATAGATTATTGTTCTTATGACTCAGTATTTCTGGCCCTACTGATTAAGCATTTTGAAACTTCCCCTAGACAGTGATAGATCATTAGTACTGGAGCACTGCCAGACCAATTACACATTTGTCTATCAGACCAATACCGTTCCAAGAAATTGTCCCTCAATCAACAGCACTCCGTGTGCTGAAGTTCCCCAGGCCTTTCAAACTTCAAACATTTTTTTCTTGTTCTCTACTGTCTCTGAAGGGCCCAAAGATCCCCAGTGGAATGAAACCTAGCAGAGTCCTACATTTCATTGTACAAGCAGAAGCTCAGGACAAAAAAGGCACAGAATACTCTTATATGAAAATTACTTTTTCCAACAGGAATGAAGGGCAAAGCAAGTGTTAATTGGTGCACACAAATGTGCCATTTGGCACATAGTGGTATTGGGATCTTTTCTGAGTTCCCTGACATGTATTGTTCATTAAGCCAACATAAAAAACCCCATGTTTTGTATGATAACTAGCGTTCCTTCAATTTCAACAGTGTTTCAATGATATAAAGGTCAAACTTCTATTTTGATAAAAATTATCCAGATGTAAAGGACCTAAACTCTAATTGAAATCTAGTAGGACTTAGAGTTAAGAAACACTGCCAAGGAGAACACCTGAATGCGTTATCACCAGATAGGTGAGCCATTATAAGCTTTTACAGGCACTTCACCGAATCACAGAACAGAGCTGGAAGGGACCTCTGTAGATCATCTAGTCTAACCTCCCTGCTAAGGCATGATCACCTAGAGCAGGTTACACAGGATCCAGGTGGGTTTGGAATGTCTCCAGACAGGGAGACTTGACAACCTTCCTGGGAGGCCTGTTCCAGTGTTCTCAACTTAAAGATGTACTTCCTCATGTTCAGGTGGAATTTCTTATGTTTTAGTTTATGGCAGTTACTCATTACCTGGTTTCTGGGCACCTCTGAAGAAAGTCTGGCACCATCCTTTGAGATATTTACATGTATTGATGAGATCGCCTCTCAGTCTTCACTAAGCAGGCCCAGCTCCCACAGTCATTCCTCATTAAAGAGATGATCCTGACCCCTGATCAGCCCTAATCCACTGGACCCTCTCCAGGAACTCCTTGTTTGTCTTTAACTGGGGAGACCAGAATTGAACACAGTACTCCAGCTGTGGCCTCACTAGGGTGCAGTAGAGAGAAAGGATAATATCCTGTGACCTGCTGGCCACACTCTTCCCAGTGCACCCCAGGACACCACTGGCACCCCTGGCTCCAAGGGCACTGCTTGCTCATGGTCAGTTTGTCATCCACCAGGACTCCCAGATCCCTTCTTGCAGAGCTGCTCTCCAGTAGGTCAGACCCCAACCTGTGCTGGTACTTGGCGTTACTCCTCCCCAGGTGCAGGACCCCGCACTTGCTCTTTTTTAACCTCTTTAGGTTTCCCTCTTCCCAGTTCTCCAGCCTATCAATGAATGGCAGCACAGCCTTCAGGTGTATGAGCCACTGCCCCAGTTTCATATCATCAGCAAACTTGCAAGGGTACATTCTATCCCTTTTTCCAGGTCATTGACAAACAAGTTGAATAAGACTGGACCCAGTGTTGATCTCTGGGGAATGCTGCTGGCTACAGGCCTCCAACTGGATTCTACTCTGCTGATCATGACTCTCTAAGTATATGAAAATTACTTTTTCCAACAGGAATGAAGGGCAAAGCAAGTGTTAATTGGTGCACACAAATGTGCCATTTGGCACATAGTGGTATTGGGATCTTTTCTGAGTTCCCTGACATGTATTGTTCATTAAGCCAACATAAAAAACCCCATGTTTTGTATGATAACTAGCGTTCCTTCAATTTCAACAGTGTTTCAATGATATAAAGGTCAAACTTCTATTTTGATAAAAATTATCCAGATGTAAAGGACCTAAACTCTAATTGAAATCTAGTAGGACTTAGAGTTAAGAAACACTGCCAAGGAGAACACCTGAATGCGTTATCACCAGATAGGTGAGCCATTATAAGCTTTTACAGGCACTTCACCGAATCACAGAACAGAGCTGGAAGGGACCCTCTGTAGATCATCTAGTCCAACCTCCCTGCTAAGGCATGATCACCTAGAGCAGGTTACACAGGATCCAGGTGGGTTTGGAATGTCTCCAGACAGGGAGACTTGACAACCTTCCTGGGAGGCCTGTTCCAGTGTTCTCAACTTAAAGATGTACTTCCTCATGTTCAGGTGGAATTTATGTTTTAGTTTATGGCAGTTACTCATTACCTGGTTTCTGGGCACCTCTGAAGAAAGTCTGGCACCATCCTTTGAGATATTTACATGTATTGATGAGATCGCCTCTCAGTCTTCACTAAGCAGGCCCAGCTCCCACAGTCATTCCTCATTAAAGAGATGATCCTGACCCCTGATCAGCCCTAATCCACTGGACCCTCTCCAGGAACTCCTTGTTTGTCTTTAACTGGGGAGACCAGAATTGAACACAGTACTCCAGCTGTGGCCTCACTAGGGTGCAGTAGAGAGAAAGGATAATATCCTGTGACCTGCTGGCCACACTCTTCCCAGTGCACCCCAGGACACCACTGGCACCCCTGGCTCCAAGGGCACTGCTTGCTCATGGTCAGTTTGTCATCCACCAGGACTCCCAGATCCCTTCTTGCAGAGCTGCTCTCTAGTAGGTCAGACCCCAACCTGTGCTGGTACTTGGCGTTATTCCTCCCCAGGTGCAGGACCCCGCACTTGCTCTTTTTTAACCTCTTTAGGTTTCTCTCTTCCCAGTTCTCCAGCCTATCAATGAATGGCAGCACAGCCTTCAGGTGTATGAGCCACTGCCCCAGTTTCATATCATCAGCAAACTTGCAAGGGTACATTCTATCCCTTTTTCCAGGTCATTGACAAACAAGTTGAATAAGACTGGACCCAGTGTTGATCTCTGGGGAATGCTGCTGGCTACAGGCCTCCAACTGGATTCTACTCTGCTGATCATGACTCTCTAAGTTCTGCCATTCACCTAGTTCTTGATCCACCTCACTGTCCGTTCATCCAACCCACATTTCCTGAGCTTACCTGAAAGGATGTTTTGGGAGACAATGTCAAAAGCTTTGCTGAAGTCAAGGTAGACTCCACCACTCTCCCCTCATTGATCCATCCTGCCATCCCATCATAGAAGGCCATCACACTGATCAAGCATCATCTCCCCTTGGTGAAGCCATGCTGAATACTCCTGAAGAATAGTCTACACTTACGCAGGTTTGTAGTGCAAAGGCAATTCAGTCAGACAGAGTACTCCAGATCTGCTGCATGTTACCAGGGTGTGCACACGCTGTTCACTGCAATGACTTTTAGCAACTTTAACTTGATTGCATACTTGATACCACAGAGTAATAATTATACATGTCTAAAGACATGGATTCAAGAGGTAAGCTATTGATCAGTCATGTAAGAGTCATTTTAAATACGGACAAACGTTAACACAGAAGTTTCAGTGAACTTCTTTTGCTACCAGAAAAAAAAGATTAAATTAGGACACACAAAGGGGTAATCCTGTTGTCAATTCTCAAAACAAACAAATCTTTAAACTCATATTTTTGTAGTCCCTAATAGGGTTAATCACATGAATAAATTTCAAGGCAACCTGAAGATTCCAGTCTGTAAAGGCAGTTTCATGTAGGAAACAGATTTTCACCTTAATGCATTGTCATGGGTTATAAAATAGATCAAATTCCACTGCAAGTCAAAGAAAAATTTTACTACTTTTTGAATGTCAAAGATGGCTTTTTCCTTATCTACCACCTGCAATAAAACTCCATCTGAAGTACCTTAGAGAACATTCAACCTCTAATTGTTATTTTACTGCTTCTAGAATCCTGTAGTGAGCAATCATTGAATTACTGTCAGTGATGATAAGTTTTCAAACAAATACCCTCTTAAAAAAGCCCACATGCATATTTCATACTCAGAAAAACTCAAGCACCTTCAGACTCATGAGGAAAATAAAATAGTTTCAGATACAATGTTCAAATCAACCACTAGATTTACAAGATACCTCAAACAGACTTACACTACTAAATACAAGCTTCTTTGCAAGTGATTTAACATTACTGTGTTGTCTCTTTATTCTGCAATTTCCTCTATGCTGGAGAAACTTCACCATTTTGGACCTGCAAAGTTCTGTGTTCAAACAAGGATGTGCTTGTGTATATCAGACTGAGTGATGGGGATGTCAGTTAGCCAACAATTAGGAAAAAAAGCCCCAAACAAGGACTTTAGCACAGTTGATAATTATCCTGAAATTAAAATTCAACACCCAATCACTCTTAACCTAAACAGTGTAAGGGACATACATGGAAAGAGAGATCATTTTGAGGGGTTTGGTTGTTGGGGTTTTTTTCCTTGTTTGCTGCAATGGAGATATGTTCCTCTTTTTATATTGGCTTAAAAAAAAGACGTTGTTATAAACAATTTTTCGGGGGGATAAAAATAGGAAAAACTCCCAGCACACCTGCTTCACTAGTCAGAGAAGGCCTTTCTAAAACAAATATTGCAAATTTCATGTTAAAGTCACATGATTATTCAGCTGTCCTCACAGTAAACCTGAATTCCTGTTTCCTCTGACAAGTATGGTTATTGGAAATTAGAAAATGTATAAATTTTATCAAAGACAGACTTTGTACTTGTCACACTCTTCTAAAGTATCACATCTGTCAGACAGAGGTTACTTATTAAAGTGTTAAATTGAACATCTTACCCCAGAAACTACTGCCTTTCTCCTCTCTTGTCAATTCATTTATTGTTAAAACCTTCACGCATACCATATCTTAAACCTCTAAATATGCCAAAGACCACTGTAAAACATGTGTTTTGTTTCTTAAGGAAACTATGAACAGTGATAAAATTTTGCAGTAGTTTGGGCTTGCTTCAAGTACTGAAACAGATCAGAGTTGCTGTAGCATAATTACAATGAAATACTCTGAAACAGTATCTTTTAGATTGGATATAACACATTCTTTTCACTTAATACTACTTAAGTAGCATGACAGGCACATTACCTCAACTGATAAAGGCCAAGGCCCTGTGGAAATACATGGCATATGTATTATACTTAATTTTGCCCTCTCTCAAACGAAGTATATGGGTCTGAACCATCTACAGAAAAAAACCTTATGAAATGAGATACGGCTTCTAGATAAGTAATTAATACCAGACTAATTTCTTTAGAGTCATGGAAGAGGTAAACAGGTCATGTTTCTAGCAATATGCTTTATCTAAACCATAAGAATATAAGGTTTTGTTCTGAAGCAGGTTTTTCTATTTTATTAAACAACATGAAAACAAACCCATTTAAAAGTAAGAAGCAAATGGGTCAGACTGAATTCAAGTATTTCCCCCCATTCAAGAAATTGTGTGAATTTAAGAGACTGTCAACACTTAGCCTGAACATTTTGAAAACCTTCCTTGCATTCCCCTCTATCTACTTCAGTCTTGATAGGAGACATGAGACTTAGAGACTTGACTTCTCAGACTGAGTCCTAAATCTAAGATGATATATGTGGTGTTATTTTCAGAACTCTAGATTCCTACACACCTCTATATTGAAAACTGATTATTGTGTTTTAAGTCATAGAGATTAGATTTGCTTGTTTATTCAGAATTTATGTTCCCTGTGAACAAATTAACTGGAGTGGAAGAAAATTACTTTCTTGTTGACTTACCTAGACAACTCTTCAAAATTTTATTGAACATATAATGTTTTGTATTTATATAAATACCATCACTACAGTTTTACAGAAAAGCTTGCACCATTTTGCTTATATAAACTGCAAGTGAACTAGTCTCGCCCTCAGCATTTACCCTTCAAACTGTTCCAGCCAACTTGAAAAGGAAATGTAGTGCCGAGAGAACAAACAATACAGAAGACCTCCTTTTCAAGCAAGTAAATTCTAATTTTTCTCCCATTTAATAACAATGTCTCTAAAGATAAGTTGTTCAGAGTACACATGCAAAACAGCCACACTTATCTGAACTTCCCCAATAAGCTGATAACAGGACTGTTGTTAAAGCAGTCAAATGGATTTATAGGGTTTAGGAAATGCTTAAGCTAGAAGGATTAATTACTACTAAAGTGACTCCCAAACCATTCAATTTTATCAAATGCACTTTCTTTGATCAGATAGTCCTTGACAGCTGTCAAAATGTTAAGCTTTAAATATATCACTAAGCTTAGAACTACCTCCAGAGGATTTTGATTTTCTTATTAACGTCACTGTAAGGATGGCACTCTCAGCTTCATACTGATAATTTTCTCCTTTTCAACCATTTATTAGTGAATAAAGGTATAAGATAAAATGCAATAATGAAAGAAAATCTGAATTAGAGTTTCAGAGTTAACAAAATGATCTGGCAAACATTAAAATGCAATTGATCAGATTATCACAGGTCTCACACAGTTCCCACAGCCTGCTCCTACTGAGTAATGACGATGTCTGAAAGGTAACAGGGATACAAGAGTTTGGTAGTGTTACAGCATGATCACTGTGACAATGCTCGTGCGATTGCATTTTGCTCAGCTATTCAGTCATTCAGGTAGGGTGCTTAAGTAGACTGCTGACATGTGAAAACACTGCTTCTTCGAACATTCTAAGTGAAGCACTTATCCTGCAAATGTCATTGTTATTTTGATCATGGTGCTCACAAAACAGTGAAGGGCTAATGGAAGCTCCAAGTGAACTCTATGCAATCCAAAACAAACAAAAAGGAAGTCTCTGAATTATTATCAGCCTTCTACTCCACTAGATTACAGAGTTTCAGCACAGCAGGATATCCTGCACCTTACCCAAAGCCTCATGCTAAAATAACAAGTTACTCTGACTTTCCTCCAGTTTTACTCAGCACATGTTATGCTTCTACTAAAACACACAAAACTACCTTCTCACAAATTTTTTTAACAAGTCTGTCCCCATTCAAGGGAGAAATTAATTTTAAAGCACCTTCTCAAGAGAGAAATTTAGGAGGAAAATTTACTGTTAAAAACTGTTTCTATACAAACTTACATCTAACACGTCACAGTTTTGTTCTGTATACAAATATCTTGATGCATATACACACTGATAAATTACAGACATTAAAATTAATTGTCCTGATGGTGCATCCTTAACTGGCTTATTCATAGCTACCTTAGTCATAACATTGTCTTTTTTTTTTTTTTTTTTTGGGGGGGGGATGGAAAAATATTTAGGGACCTTCTTGTGACCAAACTAATGACTTCTGATATGTTACCTGATGGAATAAAGAATCAAAATTCAAGGCATTGTAACTTGACCTTGGAAATTTAAGCTGTTTCCAGAGCTTGGATTCTAATCACAAATTGCATCGGTTTATACTAGTGCATTAGGATTTAGGAGGGAAGAAATTAAGTTTTACCCTCATCTTGACAAAATCCCTTTGGTCCAAGATGCAGAAGTAGCAGTAGATGGATTTAATATACCAAAGACCACCTTACAACAGAAAGGAAAACTACATACCACTGGAAAAGATGAATATCTATCAGTGGAAAGGTAGAAATCAAGGCCCATTGCTGAATTTGCTGTAGCATAAAGACTATTTGAAAATTATGTTCTCTGACTATGAAAAAAACACAGGATTTTTGTTATTTTTTACAATGAGAACTATGAATACTTGCTTAGGATCTAACACTAGAATCAGTGGATCAAGATGAAAGAGATAATTTTTAGAAAGCTACTCTAAAATGGCTTGGGAAAAAAACCCAGAATTGTTCAGATGAAAATTAACTTGCTGCCACTATCATTTGCAAGATCTGTAACAGAATTGTCTTGTGATTTCATGCTGTAGGATGCTAAGTGGAACCCAGTGTCCCCCACTGAGGTACCACACAGCCTTCTCATTGTCCCCACACCCTACCAGCCCCTCCAGCACAGGCTGGTCAGAGTCCCAGCTCCAGAGGAGTGGGAAGTCTCCAAGTGCTGCCATCCCCGAGGGCCCCTTCCACAACCAGGAGTTCAGTCCTCATCTTGACTGTTATGGAGACCACAGAAAAACCCACAGGAAACATTGAAAACAACTAAGTAACAACCAGCTTTGCCCACATCTAATCCAGCAAATTCTCACTGGTGGAAATCTCCCTGATAAAAAAACCAACTTGTAAGTTTAATTTGCTGAGGTGACTGAAGAAAGTGTTGGAGACTTTTTGCTTGCTTTGCCTTAAAGATTTCCACTGAAACCCTGGATGAGGATCATTTTCAGGCAGCACTAATGCTTGGGTACACACCTCTACCATCCTGCAACTGCTACCTGAAAGATGGGGGCAGATTTTGCTATAAGGCTCCATTGGTGTTTTGTCAGTCAAGAAATCCGCTGGAGTCCTGAATAAAACAAAAAAAAAAAAAGCAAAACACCTCCCCTCCCCCCCCACAAAAAAACACCCCAAAATAAACAACCAAGCACGAAAACAAACAAAAAAAACCCCACCAAACCTCACCAATACACTTTAGCCAGAGATTTTAAAAGAATGAAAAGAATGAACCTACCAGTCATGAATTCTTCTTGTAAAAGAGAAGGGTGTTTACCTCAGTAAAAAGGGATGGTAGAGACTAGAATTCAGATTAAGACATGACCAGATGCATGTGAAAGTAAGGAGCTGAAAAGTAAAAGTAGACCACATAGGAAAAAACAATGCAGAAATAGATCATTAAAAGTCAATTAGCATCCCAAGGAGGAAAGACAGGCAATGAAGGAACAGATTGATAATTATGAACCGCGAAACAGAACATTAGGATAGCAAGATGATAATGCTGGCTAGATGAAAAAGAAAACTGTTAAAAATCAGCAAGTCAACAATGAAAGATAGAGAAAAACAAGATAAGTTAAAAACAAAACATCTGCAATATGTGAAAAAAATCCTCTGTGATTGATTTAGCATTTACTTTCTTAATTTCTAGTTTTATACTTTCTCTAGCTCACGGTATCACATACATAGAATCCTTTGCTCCAGCAAAGAAAAAAGATCATGATCGACCCTTGTGCAACAATCATTACAGCTGAATTTTGCTTTTCATCCTGAGAAACCAGTGGTGTTGATTTCACACCTTACACCTCCCTTCCCTGACACAAAGGTACCTATGCATGCAGCTTCACCATTCAGCCAAGCGAGTCTGAAGACCACAGATGGCCATGGTGAGCTGTGCACTCACCAACAGCACATTTATCTGTTCATGGCATGGCAAACTAAGCAGTTTTTAAAAAGCCCAAACAAAACCAAACTAGCATCACCACTGCCATCCTCACAAGTTTAACTCCCTCAAACAGCAAGCTATATCAGACAAGCTAAATGCTCATTCAGAATATGAGACCAGACAACAGGATAGGAACACGACTAATGCACTGCCTCAGCGGCAGGTTGGATTAAGTTGGATTACTTCAGCTGAGTCATGAAAACACATTTGAAAGTCCTGCACATTTTCCTTGCCAGCTGAAGATATGTCAATGAAAGCGTCATAAATAGGAAAACAATTAGAAGTTGAGTAGATTTCTGTAAGACCTTTGTAAAAGTGCATCTCTCTGGCCTTATTCATTATCCACTTCTGTGTAATAAAAAGCCACTGGACTCCATGTACTCTTGATGAGTTTGTCACAAATTAACAAATTAAGTTAAACTGGGCTGTCTACATCTCTGGTCTCATTTTCAGTACTAAAAGCCTTCCTCAATAAACCTGACCACCACCTGCTACATCCTGTAGCCCAAGGTCAGTAACACTCACCTGGAGCTCGACAGCTGGCAACTCTGGAAACGGTGGACACTTAAAGGAGCTGAATTGGTACCTGTGTTCTTTAACAGTCTTCAAAAACTTTCTATCCAGCCTCCACAGGAACAGAATGAGGTAATTACATTTAAAGTGGCCAACAGACTTCCCCTCGGCTGCTTTTTCCCTGTCCAGGAGCTGTTGACAACAAAATCTCTTCCAAGCTTCGAAAGCAAGTTTATCTTCAGGCTGCTGTAATGTTATCACATACAGAGTCATTGAGGGATTGGGTACTTGAAAGACTCTTGCAACAAGCAGGTGTCGTTTGCTTCTTTTATAGCTTCCTTTACAGCTTTGGCCTGTAACTCTTCCCTGAGAACTCGGATAATGTCAGGTGTGCTGTCTGCAGTGGACTGCGGGTGACAAACAGGATGTGACTGAAATTTGTGTTCTCTTGCATAGCAGCCCATCTAATGCCAAAACCTCACGCACTTCCAATCGGCACCAGGCTGGGCAAGCAATGAAAATGGAAGAAACCAGGATCCTAAAGAGGCTTTTGACAGACAGTGTATTTTTGACAAATGAACATCTGAAGAACAGTACAAACATTTTGATACTACTCAAAAATAGCTCAAAGTCTGTCTTGAGAAGTATCAATAACAAAGAGCAAAAGCCTCCAGAACATAAAAGCTGTTGACAAAACTGTCAGTGCTGTGCAGCATTTGACAAGAAGTACAAGAGCCAGCCTGGAGCTTAGAGGGAAGAAAATGAAATCCAGCACCCAACCCACAGTCACCCAACACTCACCCCTTAACCTAGAATCAAGCCTGACCCTCACCACTGCCTTGCCCATGCACAGACAGTAAAATCCAGCAGACATATTACATAGGCAAAACTGTCCTCACGACTATACTTGGATACAAAACCTTAATAAAAGATTGAGCATCCACTTTATACTAACATTACTAGATGCAAAACAAAACCTAGTAGGCTTTAAAGACAAAGCACATTTTCTTCTTGAATTTTACTTAAACACACAAAGAAAGAAACACTACAGAAGAACACACTTTGAATACCATTCCTGGTTTGAATACACATTCATTTCAGAAACATAAAGGAAAGGTTCCTTTCGTCTTTCTGGTCAATGACAAAAGAGAGAACTGACTAAATGAAACCTTATTTGCATTACAACTGTTAACAAAAAAAAAAATTTTTGCCATTGTTAATAAGCAAAAAGTCACAATTTTTCCTTTGTAGGTCACTCTTTTCTTTCTTTTTATTAGAAAAGTGAAAATAGATTGGAGTGGAAAACAAAAATAGGAAAATTAAAAATTAAATAGTAATTTTCTGCTATTATCATAAAATTATAAAGAATAGTTTGAAAAAATCTGTTGTTAAAGACCACTAGGAAATGAAAAATTGCAACCAATTGTATAATGATATCCACTAATCTCCTAAGATTCATACATTAATTCAATACATTCATCCTCTCAGTATGAACCTATTCTGTTGCTGCTTCTTAATAACCACTAGAATAAACATAATAAATTTACTTTAAATTTCAGCTACAAATCACACTCTACTATATCTTCATTTTACATTTTCAGGTTTCTAGAATATTCAAACTATTTCATAACATTGCTATATAAAGCTTTTATTTACCTCAAAAGTCCTGCAAAACCAGAGATTTTGTGGGGGGAAAAAAAGCCTTTCACATTCTTCTTCCAATTGAAGTTCTCAGTCTTGGATTCATTTTTTTTTTCCCAGCAAGGCCTACTAGAGATACATCTCCCATTGCTCTGTATGAAAATGGAATATATTGAAAAGCTGATTGAAAATCATTTCTATGTTATAGGATGTGGTTTATTTTTAGGTGTTGATAGTTCAGCCCTAGTGTTTCATTCACATAGGGTTTTGTCCACTTGCATTTCTAAAGCTGGGCTTTATTTTGCTTTGTCACTAAAATGAAGCAGCAATCTTGCTTCTGTAGCCTAAATAACACAGAGCTGAGTCACAAAATAAGCTTCTGTTTGACTTCCTAGTTGTAAGGAGTTTGGGGAGTCTAACATTAGTCTGCTTTGGTGATGGAGAGAAGAGGGAAGAGAGGATGTTGCTTTTGTTTATTATCATTCATATGACAGAACAGACTCAAATAATTTCAAATTTTTGTGCGCCTCCAATATTTGCAATACTATGGTCTACAACTTTGTTGTGTTCATCGTCATACTAAAAGCCCCAAAGTAATTGGTTCTGTATAGAAAACTAACAGAAATACAGCCTTTTCAACAACAAAACCTTTGATTTATCAATGTTCAGCAATGTGCAAGTACAAAGGGACAAAGATTTTACCTGAACAATAACATTGATGCTATTAAACAAATAAGAATAATCTTGATCAAGAACTAAAATTTCAGGCAAGTCTGTTGTCAAAATTCTGAGCAACTGAGAAGAAAGCACCAGAGGAAAAACTTGCCGCAAACCTTGAAAGATATTTTAACATCCCTTATTTACAGATAAGGAAATTATGCACAGATGTTATACCTAAGGAGGATATGTACTTAACTGAGAATAAACATCCAGAATTAGCAAGCTCACCTCTGAATAGATATTGCAGAGAAGCACTCAACCCACACCTGTGTAATTGCATCAAGCAGATATCTTAGGTGACGGGCTTGTTGCTAGGATTCCTAGGGATCTCTCTCAATGTGCTCCTCACTTTTTCAAGCGAATGATTTGACTTAGGATGCTTTCAGAGAGAACTTGCTTGCCCTGTTTGAGGGGAGATATTTTTAGCTCACAGACACATTTAGAACGGATATTTTTGCCTACATAAATTCCTTCTATT
>NW_008238664.1:9605975-9643316 GCF_000691975.1 Corvus brachyrhynchos
TATTGCAGCTGATGGAAAGGTGACAATGGAGGGCAATAGAGATGTTTTACAGCATTTAATGCAGGCAGATTATAGTTCACTGGCAGCAGTGACATTACAAACCCTGAAAAGGAAAAGCAAAACACCTACTGCATGATTCAGCTGTTGGTTTTACCAAAACTTGCAAGCCTAGTGCAAGAAGATGGTCGGTGTGCAGGAATTAGATCATTTTCACAAACAGCAACAGCGTCATGTAAGAAAGATTCCCATTCTTGGAACTGTAAGAAACCTGTCATGACCCACGTTAACAGGGACATATACCACACTTCCAGGGCTGGTCCATTCACTGTTAATAAGTCATGTGAAGAGATCTTCGGTTTATTCTACAGATATGCCAAAGATACTGTTTATGTGAATACAATTACATTGGCCACTAAGTGGCCTTCTGCACCTCCCTGAAGCCACCAGCTCCACAGGAACGCCTGCTGTTCTCCAAAGACACAACATATTAACACTAAAACATGATGAGAAAGGGAGGGATGCAAACATCAACATGGGGCACACGAAGTTGTCAGTACCAGTTTACAGAGGAAACCTAATAGTTACCAGCCTTGTTATTTTTGTTGTATTAGATCATAATTAGACAGTGTGTCTGCCCAAACATTTAAAGGAACACTGCCTTGATACATAAACGTACTCCAGCATCCAACCACAACAGCTGTTCTCTTTGTGTTTTCTGTACTAGTAGTAGAGCATCTGCCAAGCATGCAGAGCGCTAGAGGTCTGTGAAAGGTACTATGCACACTAAATCCCTGTTTGTTCCTCTTCAAGCAATTCCAAGAGAATAAAAGATATTTCTATCTTCACACACTTTACTTCTTGTTGCATGTCAGTTCTTTCAGATTACAGATCATCCAACATTTTAAGCATTAAGCAAGGATTTTTCACAGTCTCTATGCTCTCATCCTCCAAATTATTAAACAAAACCTGCTGTCCTAGACACAATTTTCTTTCTACATTAGTAATATACAGAGATCTCCGGGTTCCATGCTAACTATAACTTATCATATTTCTAATAATATAATTAACTTTTCCAGAAGTACCCTCTCAAACATTCTGAGAAAACTTTATAGATGACATATGAGTGTGCAAAGGACTTAAAAGGGATTATACTACAACTTATTATTGATTCCAAATTAATCTTTATGTGGAAGATTTTAAAAAGTAGGAAACAAATTTATTATTCTAGGCTTTCACATTGCCCTGGACTAACAAGAGACTTTAACCAACTCCCATTTTTTAATTTTCTGCTGTAATTTCCTTTATATACTACATTACTGTGCCTTCTTTTCAGGTGGATCTTTACCAATTTTCTATTTTTTTGTGGTTTTTATCTGCCATAAGAATGTCTCCGACATTTCTGACCATTTCTTTTTCCCTCTGGATCTCTGTGATTTCCTGACTAGCCATCCTAACAGTATTTTGCAAGTGGAAGTCCCTTTTTGCTCCATTAGACAGGTATGGATAAATTCTGTTATTTATCTCCCAATGGTCTACATAGTAAGTACATCACTGTTGTTTTGTCTGTTTAAAAATCCAGACTCATTCTGAAAACTACACCAGAAGACAGTAAGGCCAGTATATAATAACTTCTCCCCCCTAGCAGCATATTCTTTTGCTACCTAGAAAATAATTAGCACAACACAATCACATATTTTCTGTATAATAAACAAGTGAGTTTCATAGGTGAAAATAAATTATATAATGAAACATTAGCCACTGCTTAATTACAGTTTTTATGTAATGAAGTGCTTTAGGAGGACCTCTGTTTCACTACTCCTTGTCTGAAGCAGTAAAATCACACTAGTTATATAAAAATCTGGGGCAATTCGAATTACTCATCTATTTTGTTAGAGTTTTGAGGTGGTTTTTATATACAATTTTCAAATTATAACACTGGTAAATTATCATTTCGAAGAACTTTTTTTCTCAGAAAGACATACAAAAGAATAAAACCCAATTATAAAAATGAACTTATTGGTATTGTCTAGTTACCACATTAAAAAGTCAATGCACAGCATGAACTTAATACTTAAGTATTAAATACATATAAAACATTTGTAAAAGATACCTTACTTCAGGTAAATCAACACACCTGGTTTTCATGATGACCTTTTGCACATGTATTTTTGAAAGCATTATGTTTGCAAGCAACATGAATTCAAACAGGCCACAAAATACAGTATCCTGATTCCAAAACTAGCTTTTAAACAGATGCTAATTAAGTGGTTATCACTGAATGTTGAGACTGTGCCAAAAAGCACTGCAAAAGTTGACAGCAAAGCTCACAGCAAAATAGCCTGAGAATAAAACCTGATATTCCTCTTCACAGTTCCCTGCTAATAAAAGCATTAACTTAAGGGCACATATGAAGGGAAGTGAGGACCTCCTGCTGCCTCTCTGATATGTTGTTGGTGGCAAATGGGCAATTTCCATACATGTGGCAATTTACTAGTGTTACAACCCATACCCAAATGCCTTGAGGCACTGACATGCCAGTCAGGAGAACAGGATCAGCATTAACATATCATTATGAAAGAAACAGCAAAAGGGAAAAGGGAAAAAAACCCACTCTGAATGAATGCTTCAGTGAAAGTTTCTTTGTAGACACGTTTTTAGAGGCAGGATCTGAAATTTCATACTCTCAGAGGCACAATGCAATTCACTCTTTTATGAAATATTAAGCCAAGGCATTAACCCTTCATTTCCCTATGACCATTCCTCTAAGTTTGCCAATAGCCAGATTCACCCAGAATTAAGCAAGCTGGCAAAAATAAATAACCTTGTTATGAAAGGAGATGCATATTGTAAAATAAACCAAAAAAGTTTGCAAGACAGGGTACTGGACTCAGTCAATACCATATAGGAGTTCATGAATAATTCAAAATATCCTGTGCTTCCCTTACTGAGGAAAATACCACAGGAGAGAGAGATCCATTTTCCCTCTGTTCATTATTTATCACACCATAATGTCTGGGAACTGTTTACCTTTCTCTTTTTAATGTATAACTCCAGATGATATTAATAAGACCCCAAAATATTTATCCCACTTAAATACAGACTCTTGAATTCCAAGACATACTGTAAAGTGTAAGTTCCCTTTGTTAAGAAAGCTAGATTTTTTTTTTTATATTGCCAATTAGAGGTGCTGAAAGCAACATCTAATACTACTGCAGGTAAGAGGAGGTACACTGTTAAAACTTTTAGAAGTTTATCTAGACTTTGCAGTTTGTTCACTTCATATCATTCATAACTTGGCTGTAAATAAGTGTATTTTTTTCTTTTTCTGTGAAAAACACCTAATCAAGTTCCAAACCTGCTCTCCAACTCAAAAAGTAATTGGGTAGGGAAAAAAACAAAACAAAACCACACCACAAATAATGCAATATAAATTTCAAGTTCATGAAACGTTCCTTCTGCTCAGGAGCCAAGCAGACTATTTTACTTCTTGACAGAATGGTTTTTTCCCTTAAATTCCATACATGAATTTTATTCTTTATCAAAATGGAGAAAAAATATGCACGTACATCCCTCTGCATAAGCTTAGAGTTTTATGGTTTACTGGACTTCAATGATCAATTACATTCTCTTCTAAATTGTTCTTTCTAGGCCACACACCTCTCAAATATACTTTTTCTTCATGGGACATGTGCCTGGAGTTGTGCTGTGCAATAGCCCAAGACACAGTCCTTGCCACTTCCTGAACAGATAACACTTTTTACTGGTTAGCAACACTCCATCACATTTTCCTAGAACAGATACATCCATATACCCCAATGGCTGATAGATGATTCAAAAAGTAAATGTCTTTCCTCTGCACTTTCTAAAGCAAATGTCAGGTGGCTTTCACTGTTGTATGATTCCTACTGGTTCAGCACACAAATAGAGCTTCACATCTCTTCCAATATTCCTATTGCTTCCTAAATACTGAACCTGTTTGATGAAGCTGTGCTAAGCAGAGCTGTAACAAGCATGGGCACAGGTACACCCTAGTAAAAACACTAATAACTACCACCTGTTCTCTCAAGTCTTGGTGCATATTCAAGGGAGACAGGTTTTATGTTCAACATACAGATTATCCAGCCCTGTAATGTTCCTAAAATTTCCACATATATTTTTTGTACGCAACAGCAGTATCTAGAATGTCTAGGCTCCCTGCCACCCCTGCTAATTCCTACAGTGCAATTTTTGAGGAATGAGTTCTTACACATTAAGTATTAGGACACAGAAAAAGCAAAAAATTTGTGCTCTGAGGAATTTGGCAAATGAGCAGTAAATATTTACCAGCTGCTAAGATCAGCTGGCTGTTTTGAATTTAATCTAAGTATAATTAAACAAACAAACAATCAAGATATTGAGATTGGATTTAACAGTGTGGAATAAAACCATTCAAACATTCTTCCATTTTAAAATTATACCAGCATTAATGATAATGAATGCAAATTCTTTCTTTTACTGCTAGACAAGTATTAATTTTTGGTTAACTAACAACACCACAATAGCTTCATAAATCATTGCCAGATATCTGTAAGGATGCCATCTGAGAAGCATTTCATTTTTAAAAGTTTGCTGTCATAACATTAAAATGGTTTGTCAAAACAACCTTGTCTCCAAAGGAATCGTGGCTTTGTTTAAATGAACATCAATTCTTTGTCTAGAAAACATTTCCTAAATGAGAACTGTCAATTTTTGGCTTGCTTTCTTAAATTGGACTTTTGCCTAAAGCATTTTCTTTGTTTACTTAGGAAAAACTCTTCATTTTAGTTCTTCCTTTTTTTTTTTTAAGCATTTGAAATTTCAATCTCAAATCTCAATTTTAAGGTTTTCATACTGCAAGCCATACATTACTGGAAAGAGAGGGGTTGAGCTTTTAACAAGTTGATTTTTTTTTCAAAAAATTTATGCGGGAGTTAAATAGATGCTAGTAAAAGCAAAACACTGTAGGTGCCCTAATCCTTTCAACAATTAAATTCCAGTAGTATGCCATGCTTCCTCTAGACATGAAATGCTGGTAAAACAAACAAAAAAAAAAAGCAATTCTCACCCACCCTAGTTTAGTTTTATAAGAGATATAACCATTATTTTTATGGAAATCTGAGCCTGTTGAAAGAATAAAGATTAAAATAGCTTTTTCACAGCTGTGGGAGAACTAAACTTTTCTAGCATATTTGTGAAGTAAAATTTGTACATACGTTATGCCTAGGATTACAACTATAAAATACTACAGTACAGGACAAGAAATGGTACTTAAATTCCATGGCAGCTAAATTCCCAGCGCAATACCCCATCACAATCTCACACAATCCACTACTAGGGATTCACCTCCTCAAAGTTCAGGAAAACAGCTTTTTAACAAGGGAAATTCTGAACCAGCATAATTTTCTAGCACCTAGCATGCATTTTGTTCCTTGGGTTTTTTTCCTTCAGACTTTTTTTGGTGACTCATTGCAATTATTTACTTATAAATTTCCTGATTAAAAGTATAAAGATTAAAAAAAACCCCAAGTGTATTTAAAATCTTCCTCCCAAAAATAAATGCACATCCATTCTCTAATTCCCCTTACTATTTTTAAGCCAAGGAATTCCTTACATAATATTGGATGAAGGCTGGAAAAGGAAGCAAGAAAAGAAACATGCTCAAGTTTCTGTGCTGGGAACCATGCTCAGTGGCTTTTAGTGTTTAATTTTTGTCTGTTACTGTATAGTCATTTTGTTAAGTCTTCAAGAAGAAGATAATTCAAAGACAAAAGTAGGCTAAACATCGAGTTTGACACTGACATAAAGACCCATTCCATCCAATTACAAAGGCAAATCTAACAGGTTGTCAACCACTCTACTCAAAGAAAGCATACGGGCTAAAAGGCTGATGTGTGGACTGTAAGAGGGACAGCAAGCAGAAATAAAATGGCACTGGGAACAGACTGCACACAGTCAGAAAAAGAACATGATACAGCTCAAACAGGATCTGTTTTCACAGAAAATTAAACAAATCTTTCTTTTCAGTTTCTAAAGAATAAAACTGAAAAACCACAAACATGCATCTGACTCTCTGGTAACCTGGTGTCCTAAGAGTTAAGAAGCTATTTATTCAACACTTAAGATTAGTGTCGTATATAAAGTTGACATTTGATATTCTTCTTGATCACATGGGTTTCTAAGCTCAGCTACGAAGAAAGGAGATGCACAGATAGCTCATCATTGCACATAAAACCTCACATTAATGTTCTCTAACAGAGGTGAAAGAGACTCGAGACACCCCATGTTTAAACCCCAATGCTAAGCAAGAGAAGAGACCATAAAAAAAACTAGGCTGAGAAGGAGAAAATGCATTGTTGTCTCCTGCACTTCTTGCTTGGCATTTCCAGCTGTGGTTAGGGGCTGGGGAATATTGCCCTATACTGAATACAGAGAACTACATGGATGCATCACTTACAAGCATCTGGTTGCTGGAAGTGAGCTAACTAGCTCCCAGGTACCAAAGATTCAGGTTCTAATACAGTTTTTAATTGCATTGTATCTCCATCCTTGGAGACACCCAAAAACCATCTGGATAAAGTCCTGGGCAGCTTGCTCTAGGTGGCTCTGCTTGAGCAGGGGTGCTGGACTTGGATGACCTCCAGAGAACCCTTCCAACCTCAGCCCTTCCATGATCCTGTCATGAAGAAGTCAGGCTAATGAGAAGAAATTAAATGTGTGCCACTGTGAGGGCCCTGAACACGTCTTTCTGGGGGGGTTTTAAGCCAAGTCCAGCTTAGCAGCTGAGTCCAAACTCATCTATGCTGCTGAGAAGCATCATCATGAAGAAAACTAGAAGGTTCTTGCCCAGCTGCTTTTTGGCTGGGGCTGTACCACTGGCTCACCTCACTGCTGCCCTGCAAGTGGGCTGTGACTGTCTGTGCCTCCTCTCCCACCACCCTGGTCTTCACCCCGGCCCAGACCTTCTGGCTCAGCTTCAGACACATGTCCCAACACACCGTGGACTTGCTGGGAAATCACTGGGGAGACACTGACCCTGACCACTGTCTTCAGACCTAATCCAAGCCCTGACTCATCCCTTAGCACCCTGGCTCCTTGTTGTGATGGTCACCTGCCTTGTTACAATGGGGGGTTCCCAACCAACCTTCACTGGTAGAGCAATCAGATCTTCCTGCCCCACAGCAACACCTGCATAAAGACAAATTCATTTAATCAATAGGGGAAAAATGAAGAAAAATCAGTGGTATATCGGTACTAAATGTCAAAAGCACAGGAATGAAGAGGACAAGCAAGCCAGTATTGCTATTATTTATGCTCCAACAGTTTGAGATAGTACAACTGTATCTGCAAAGACAGTAGGAATTCTCAGTGCATGTAATAAGGATAATACAACTTGCAATGTAATAAAATCTAAATACACAGAGGACAAAATAATGCCAGATTTATCTGGTAATGCTACAAGGAGTTCAAGATAATAGCATATGGTATATTTAAATAAATACTTTATTTGGAGTCTGAGGGAGTCTAAAATACTCCAAAGACTATAAACAAATCACAGCAAAAGTATAAAATCGACATTTCTTAGCAAGTGGCATGGGTAGGTGTGGCCAGCCAATGTCATAGTAAGTAGCAGGGCAGGAGAAAAAAATATCTGGTTAAAACATCAGGACAACCTCTTATTTTAACAAAAGGCTCCCTTTGATCCTTAGTGCCTCTGGAAAAAAGAAAAAAGAAAAAAGGCAGCAAATATTTTTTCATTAGAGAAATAAAAAAAGGGAAGTTCTGAAGTTCTTCCAGAGTAAACTCCAGTTCTCAGCTAATTTAGTTCCTTGGGAAAATATATCAAGTTCACTTGAGGGAACTGGTGGAGAGAAAAGGAAAAGCAGTTATTCCTACAAGCTTCAAAAAGAAAGAATTTCTCTTTATCTGCATTATCCTGAGATTTTCTCAAAAATGAAGCAACCATGAGGAAAATGATGGTATTATTGGGCTTCAGACCAGCCTTTTTTTAATGGACTGTAAATTAAACAGAAAAATTAGGAAGAAGGATGAGCTCTTGCTTTTGTTATGGGCAGCTTTTGTTCCATTTCCTAAGAGCCTGAAAAATTTGGCACTTGGCAAATTTCTAAGACACAACACCTTTTGTGAGTTTTCTGCCCTCATAACCTGCTGCAGGTTTACTCTTTACACCTTCCAGAATTAATATCTAGGAAAGCATTAGTGTGGTCCTGTTGCAAACATCACTTACAATTTTCATATTAATTTGATTCTATATGTTGTATTTTAAATGTAGATGTTTAAAATCAGGTATTTAAATACATGGCTGAGCTTCTGAGCAACAAGTGAGGCAGGTTTCAGAGCTAATTATAAATGCCTGTGCCCATGCAAAGCCAAGCTGGAGAGGTAAGGGCTCTGTTCAGAAGGGGATCTGACATTTCAGCTGGCCACAATATGATACATGAAAAGTGTGTTTCTCTTGGCCCATACCTGTAACCATGAATTTGCCCGATGACCTGGGCTCTGGGCTGACCCCATGCCACCCCTGGCCAGCACATAAGTAGATGTCTTCATATTCTTCTCACATCAGGAGCATATTTCAGTAAAGGGGAAACCTTTATTTCTGTGGCTTTATGTGCCATTTCTCAGTTTTGGCAGAATTTCTCTGAACTCACCGAAGCTCCAAACGAGATTTTCATGAGTCAAGAAAAACAGTGAGAACGAGACAATGCTTCTTCCCCTGCAGCTGTTCTAGGTATTTTTCAACAGACCTTTAATAAAAGATTTCCATGACACACTTTCAGTGGTGCATCACCTCCTGACATTTGACTAGATGCACTATAAAACCCTCTACTGGTGAAGGAAAGAGGAATGCATGACAAGGAATGCAGAAAAGAATTAAGATGGCAACATACAGAACACAGAAACATTTTTAAAAAGACTTTAAAATATCTTCCAACTTCAAAGATATCTTTGCAATTCACTTTTGAAAGCCTGAAATGTCCTACGGTTGGTATGCAGAAGGCATATGCAATGCATATGGAAGAGATTCAACACCTTTATTTTTACAAAATAAACAGACTCCTTCTTCCCTTTGTGGGGGAGCCTTCTTTCTAACCCAATTCAAATAGGACTGCACTGGGGAAAACAAGACAAGCAGAGCTTGACATAGTCCCACTCACAAGCTAAATACAACCTGCTTTAGAAGACAAAGAAGCTACTACAAGGCTTGAGGTGCTTGTGCTTGGGCCACCTCAATTGGTATCTCAATTAAGAATCAAACAAACTAAGAAATAAACATTATCACTAGCAGACATCTAAAATCCCCCTCTCAGTCTGAATGCTAGTGAGGCTTATGCCAGAACTAAGAAAGTGTGGAAATGGAAACTGCTGCCAGACATGCAGTTTCTCTCTCTGTCCACTTGTAGACAGCTTTGTAGTAAAAGAAATAGCAAACACACCAGCCAGAGAGCAAATGAGATTGTGTAGATGGCCATTTTGGAGTCAAAAGAGCTTGGCTGGTTTTTGGTTTTGTTGGGTGGGGTTTGGGGATATTTTGTTAGATTGGGGGCCTTTGGAGGTGTTTTTAATTACTAAGCACCTATGTATGTGTTGCTCAAAGCTACCAATTCAATCTTAAGGAATGAAATGGATATCATTGCATTTCCCACTCATGATCCACATTCATAGATGATTCTGAACTACAAATATCCCAGAGACAAGGAGCCTCATTGAAAAAAGAAACCCACGAACAGCATAGTCTAGAACTGGCTGGCAATGTGCAAATGTGTGGACATACATTTTGCTAATCTCAGTTTTTCTAAACATGACCAACTGCTAGATGCTCTCCTGATCTATAAAGTGTATCTTTAGTATTACTGAAAAACAGAGATTTCCATTTTCCAGCTGAATTGACTGGAAGACTTGCAAAGTTTCTGGGTAGAATAGTGGTAAATTTTAAAAAGCCAAACTATTGCAGCTCTTATCAGCCCTTTCAATTTTCTAACTAACACGGAAGTAAAATCATTCCACCACTTTTGCAACATGATCCCATGGATCATTCCCAATGACACCTCGAAGCAATGTAACTCCCCCAAATTTATAACAATAGAGAATTTTCAAATGACAAATAGCCTTACATATTCCATAAAATGTACATTATATGAATTTTACTCATTTTTAGGTTCAATCACACTCACATCACTGAAGACTAAATATGGCCTTTAGCTTTTAAAATAGTTATGACTGGTAATGGCTGGTAACTGCATTAAAGCTGAAAACTTGAGTGGGAAGGTTCTGCAAAGACACCTGCCTGAAAAAGTCATCACAGAAGCCCAGAGTAAGCACTGATGAACAATAAAATCTTCAAATACACATAAGTATTATCCTTAAACACAAATCTCACATAGAGGATTACAGATAATCCCAACAGACTGGCTAAAGCTTTATTCCAAACTAATCCTAAGTATTTTCTTCCTCTTATATGGATACAGCCCTGTAATGGTTTATGTCCTTTAAAGAAAAGTTTAGAGCATTTATCCGAAGTAGGGGTATCAAGATAGAAAAGCAGTGAGGACCTGGCTCAAATAGGAAAATGGAATAAGTGGCAAAAAAATCTCTCATGTACACCCACAGTACAATACAGGCATGAGATACACATACACAAATACTGTGCATACCTGCCCTACAGTAGTGAAAGTGGGGCTATCCACCACTTTCCTCTGCCATCTGTGAATTCTAGCTTATGGAAATTAGTCCTGCTGTTAATCCTCTCCATCACAGTTTCTTCTCTCCATCTCCCCCATGGGAAAGAAAACCAAAAAAACCAATAAAAAGAGCAATGTAGCCAAGAGAAATGGGCTGTTCTGCAAGAAATAATTTTACTACAAACTACTCTCCAGAGAGAGAGGAACCGAGAGGTCAATGTAGAGTGACTTCCCAAAATGTTACCTGTTCAAAAGATTTTTTTCCTTCCTTGGCTAGTCTGCTAAAGAAAAATAACCTCCTCTAGACTTACTGTTCCAATTTACACAGTCATCCCAGATTTCCCAAGGTGATGCTGCTAGGTGCTAGGAAAGAACTGTGCTGAATTAAAAGTTTTGGCAGATAGGACTTCTCAGTTTGTTTGGCAAAATGATACTAAAGAGTACAGAGTTTAATAAAAAGGAATGGCTCTTCTGAAATCTCATTAGAATCTGTGACTTATAGATTAGCTGTAGAACATGAAACACCTCTAAATACTACTTAATGTGTCAGCATTTACATTTACTTTTAAATGGTTAATGAAGACTGGCTTCATCTTCAGCTTGGTAAATGTATTATATTTTCCAGCTGTCACAATATAGTACAAAGCATTTATTCAGTTCTAAGCAGTGCAAATAAAAGATATTTGCTGCCATTTTCTAGAAAGACATGCTACCAGCTGTCCCCTGGATAATGTAAATACATATAGGGACAGAAAAGGGTGTCTAAATTTCTATAATTAATATTTTTGGGGGGTTTAAAATATTTCTTGATTTAAAAAATAACTGTTCATTACCCTGTTAAATATGTTCTCTGGGGTGATCTTTAATTTTTAAATATTGACAAAAATCTAAGAATTTTGACAAAAAATATTCAGTTGAAGAATTGTTTTCACTGCCACCTTCTCATCTTATAGAATTTCCTGCCTGCAATCTTTCTCCCCTCCCATGATTTCACAAAATGCACTTAGTTATAGATTCCTTTATGGGATAATTACCCTTTAAAAGCTTAAACCAGATGCGTCTTCTATACTTCATTATTTCACATATACACAGAGATCAGCTGTGACCTTCAGGGTTGAATGCATGAGGAATGCACAACCTCTAAAATATCATACAAATACACTAGCACTGGTATCTCAGGCACACATAACATGCATATGCAGATTCTTACCAGAAGGAAAATCTACCTTTAAGATTGAGCAGTGAAAAATTTTAAAGCATCTTATGTTGTCTGATCTTCTAGAATACAATCAATCAGTGGAACAACACATTAAAGAATGCCCATTAGAAAAATGGAGCAGTAAACTACCAAAATATTTTATATCAAAGCTAGTTCACTATTTTATTACTACTTAGGACTAAAAAGAGATCTTACGTGATCACTTGATACTCCTACAGATTTGTATTAGCTTTCCTGGTCCTTGGTCATAACAATTCACCTACCTGCAAGACACTAAAATTTACTCCCACAACATTTGATATCCCACAGCATCATGGAGGGCTTAAAGGCGTTTTCCTCCAGAAGTATTTCCTGTGCATATTGCAGTTGCTTGCTGTGAAGCACCAACTTTTCCAAAGTTTCCTTCAAATTTTGTCATCACTTTCTTCATCTAAGGTCCTTTAGGCATAAAATAAAATTGCATTTTAAAAATAGAATATATAGAATTAAATTGTCACATTTTTCTCAATATTCAGCATTTTTCTATCATTATGTGGAAAAATATCCACAGTATTTGTCACCTCTTTGAACAACAACCATGTAAAAACATTAAAATAAAGTGATTAGGAAGTTGAATATCACCCATGCTGCTGAGGTTTGGTTTGCAAAGAATTACTGGTATTTTAGAGAGTGTGATCTCTAGCAGCATTTTAAACTCCATTTAAAAATACAAATTCATTCATGTTACTATATTAGAACATAGAAATAAATAGAGATAACATACGAAAGACCTCTTGCCTAGGGACTGACCTTTTCAGGCTTATTCCAGTACTTTACTTGCTCCTAGTTATTGTTCAATATTCCTTTCCCAAGAGCACATTAATAATAATAAAAGAAGGCTAACAGCTTTGATAGCTGATTTAGAGGTTCAAATTCTTTACTGCAGCAATGAGATGGTTTATAAAAAGGCAAAATGCCAGTCATGAGATTCTACCAGGCTATTGGTAAACTACTGACAGCAGCACTACAGCAAATCAATCAACAATGCAAAAAGCTGACAAAGAAAGAAGAAAATAAAGGCTTGAACAACTTTGCAGTTTACAGGCTTTTGTTGACAAATTGTGCTGCCTAATGAAATTTTATCTTGCATTACAGGAAAATTCCAGATTTTGGTGGTAGACCAGGTAAACAGAATCAAAATAAATTTCAAATGTAGGACTACATACAAAAATAAAATGCTCTTTTCAGACACACAAGAAGAAGGCATAAAGACAGCCATGTTTCAAAACAGAAATAACTATTAAAAATACTTTTAAAACAAAAGAATTTTGGCAATATTTTCCCCTATTTTTTCAGGTTGCTATTATTTGCATTAAACTTGAAATCTACTTGGAAGTTAGAAATATCTCAGCCAGGGCTAACTGACTTTGCCTCAAATGCATAAAAACTCACTAGATTAAATTATAAGCAATCAGTGGTGTTTCTCATTTGAAACAGCCCTCAGTAAGCCTCATTTATAAACAAACAAGACATAGCATTATTAATTTATTAATGGACTCAGTGTAGTATATAATGGCATCATTAATACCAAAGCCACTTCTGTTCATGCAACTAATCAGAATTCCAGGAGGGGGAAAATTAATATGACAAATATTTGGGAGAAAATATGGAAACAGTGTGTATGCAAAACAATTCTTTGAAGTGCCTGTAGAGGCCCGTGGCTGACAAAGACCCGATGACAAACGGCTGCGCGCAGCTGTCGAAAGGGAACGGCGGAATCGGCCTGCCCCTGTATCACACCAGGATAAACCAACTGCCTAAAACACTGTCAATAATTAGCTTTAGAAAATGTCACTACTAAGTAGGGTGGCTTATTTTTGTCAGGGCCCTTGGGACTGTGCCACCAGGGTGAGGGTCACCCTTGGCTGCCCATCCCTTGGGATCTACCAGCTCTTGCTGCTCCCTGAGAATTTTAACTGAAACAGACAAGAACATCAAAGTGGAAGACAGATGGTGGAGTACTGAAACAAAGAGTTTATGTCCAGAGAATAAACAGAATTTCCAGCTACATCTGCCTATGCACACATTTAAAGAGTTTAGATTAGGATGCAGTTTTTTAAACTACACTGCTAGATTTTATTGCTTACTTGCATTTTACAAGGTTCTATATAGAAACTTCATGGACCTCTTGAGTCCATGGTCAACAATGTCTTTAGCACTTTAATTTTAATTCATGCACTTTTTAAATATCTATTCATGCTGACTATGTTAAAGTTATAACTAATTCCATTACATGTTGCTAACTATTTTTTCTCAAACTGCATGCTTGGGGAAGAAAACATCTTTCTGTTCTGCTGTCCCTGCCAAACCTACCATCTCCCCAACTCTCAGCCTACAAAGGCAGCAGGATACACCACAGCAATGCACCTCCTGCATCTCCTGCAGGTGTGCCTCACTCTCCATGCAGCTTCTCAATGACTCTCAAAATTATCCAAATACCTCCTGAGCAACCACTATTTTGGGACCAGCCATCCTGCAGGAGACTCACCTGGCTCTTTGAGAGCCTGGCTGATGGTAATGCATGCACTCAGAAAATACACTGTGGTTGGTAATGAGCCCTGCATAGCAGGTGTGGAGAACAGCCTCCTCCAGACCCCTTTGATGTGCTGCTTCTGATTCACCACTGGCTTTAGGAGAGCACTCAACAGTCTGAGCCACATTTCTCTTGGGCAGACATAAAACAGAAACACAAAGTTTGTTTTAAGATCTTGCAGACTTTTTCTGGCAAAAAGGAACAAGTAAAAGAAACAAAGGTGTGCAAATTAAAGCAATAATTTATAAAATAAAGGTCTTGTTTACCCAACAGCATTCCAAGTCATATATGTCTCCTGGTTTGACAGAGCCCATGACACGAAGGACCCAAGAGAGGATGCAGGGCAGGGAGAGAGCAGACAATGCAGGAGTTAGAAGAGGCTAGAATTAGATGGTTAAAGAAAATGTAAGAGACATGAGGAGTAGAAGCTGAGCACTGAAAGGCTAACAGCACAAGTAAACAGAAAATGCTCTCCATACTGCAATAGCTTGGTCAGTTAGGCATTTTCAGCTATTAAAAGTCAATTGACAGCTCAGCCACATTCTCTCTCTCTGGCACATTTAGAAGGGAGCATTAGCTCCCTCTCCCTCTTTCCTAGGCACATTCCCACTTCTACATGCAATATCAGACTCCAGAAACTATTAATATCTGTTACAGAAAGCGCAGCTCCACCAGCCCCTAACTAAGGTCTGCCCACCTGTCCCATGTCACCCTCACAAGCTCTCCTCCAGCTGCCTCAATACCCCTGCCTCATTCAAACATCTACTGCTGGTACATGTGCCCCTGTTGAGGCTGAGGCAGAGGAGATAAAGGCTTGTGAGCCCACTGCTCAATTTTTACTAAAAATGCTTGTGAATGCAGACTTCAAACTCTTCAAAATAAAATTTCTCATTTTATAGGAAATATTTCAAACTTGCACCAATTCTGTACAAAGGTAAGGACAAGGCAGAAAAAGAAAAATGGAGACATGCACAAAGACAGCAAATGTCTGATGCCATATTTCAGATTCTTAATTTTTCCAAGAACTGTGAAGAGTACTGTGTGCATTTATCTCCATTACTGAGGGCACACATTACGTCTTTCCCAATAAACACAGGTTGCTTCCCCCCATCAAACCAATTCTGCAAACTGTATGAACCCACAGATATGTCCAGCCACTGCTGTCAGTTTTCCCTTAAAAAAGGTAAAATAAGAAAAATTCATCAAGGCATCTGGGAATATATACATATATTTCACCCTGAAAGGACAGGAGCAGAGCAAAGAGAAATACCTGTTTATTTTTTAAAAGTCATTCTAAATTGACTTAGCCTAACAAGTTCAAACCTACTTTCATATGTTGAATTATTGTGAGGGTTTGTCCCTCTGATTAGCACTGGGATACTGAAAGAATTGATTAACATTTATTCCCGTATAAATTATAACAGCAATTGATTCTTCATTCCCATTTGCAATTGATCTGAAAGCAGATGCGACAGAAGCAGTCCAGTAAAGTAGTGTCCCTAAAAAGAACGGGAAAGTCACAGATCTAAGATAAACATGACTATCAAAAAAATCAACCAATTAATGTACCCTGCACATAGCCAGATATCCTTCATATTTTCAAAGAAGACATGTAAGGAAATGTCAAAAACAAGAGCATGAGCTGTACTTGATGAGCCAAAAGAAGGGCTTTCTATAGCAAGAAAGAAGCTGAACTCACTTCTATGTCACTACAAACTGAAAAGCCTTTGACATACAATATTCTACACATTATTTTTTTTAAATTATGGAATTTAAAAATTTACCTATTGTGGAGGCCAGTGGGCCTACGGACCAAGGGACAAAGGAAGTCCATCGGTGGGACCATCCCTAAGTCCAGAGGTCCTCCCCAGGTTAGGGTGACCAAAAGGCTTCCCCCAGGATGCATTGTTCTACTATGCTAATGTACCCCAGTTCTGCTTCCCCGGTTGGCCCGTTGGCCTCCCTGCCCCTTTTTATTTAATATGTCCCCACTCCAGAAGGTGCTCCACTCCCTGTTTCCCCCACTGGCCCTCGCTCCCTTGCCCCTCCCTCAGAGTTTCCCACTGCTCCCTTACCCTAGTCCCACCTGTGTACCGCCCCTGCGCCCTCAGACCCTTGGTCCCTGATGCTCTCTTGGCTCCCCTATATAAACCTGGACCCCCCTATGCTCCTTGTCTCCGTCCCTGGCACCCTTCACGAGTGCGGCTGCATTAAACTCCTCTGGTGGAACCCCATATGAATACTCTTCCTGGGTCTTTACCGTCGATCTATTCCTGGAGCTATCCGCACGCGTGTGTGTGTGAGGACATGCATGCAAGTGTGGTGGCCTCGTCGAGCGGCTTCCTCCTGGAGACGCTTTTGGGAAGGCAGCAGCACTTTACCATCCAGCACCACATCGCGACAACCTATGATAAATATTAAGTCTGAAAATTCTGTGTATTCAGTAAAGGAACAAACCCACTGAATAACAACCAAAAATGTTTTGCTTCTTATTTACCGTTGTGAGAACATGCCGTCCATCTCTTAATATCCCAGGAGCTACTGACAGAAAAGAGATTGAAATGTATTTAGGATGTGTGATACTCTCTGTGACAGGGAAATATTTCCTGGTTAATTCCCTAAGAATCTTCCCTGCTATTGGTGGCCTAGGTGGTTGACGGAATCATAGAATAATTTAAACTGGAAGGTCATTTGGCCCCAAATCCTCCTTCAAATTTGTTGTTGAATCTAACTTCAAAGTTGGATCATGTCATTAGGGAAGTGCAATATTCAGTTAAGCTTTGAGCATTTCCACTGATGGATATGCCCTTGCTGAGCCCTTTTTCTAGCGCTTAATCGTTACCACACGTGAAAAATTATTTCGTTCTAATAACTAATCAGATTTCTCTTGTAACTTGTGCCCACTGCTTCTCACTCATTACTGCACACTCCTAATACAGGTCATATCTATAACCTCCCATTAGACAACAGAAGATAGCACTAAGATCATCCCCAAGCCTTCTCTTGGGCAGACTGAACAAACCCTCATGTATCATTTCTCTAGCACTCACCTTGGTGACCCCATGCTGGACTCCCTGTGAACATCTTTCTTGTGCTGGGAGCCCAAAGTCGCACATAGTTATGCAGCTACAGACTCACAAGTGACAACAAAAGATGAAAAAAAAAATACATAACTTCAACATGCTCTCTACTTTCTTCCTATTACAACCCAAAATGTGGCTGGTTTTCATGACACAGATGCACTTCTGTTCAGCTCGTCCAACACAATGCCAGGCCTTTTTCTGCAGAACTGTCTTCCAAACTGCCCCTACACACCCTGTTCTGTTGCATGGGATGAGTCAGTTGACGAGTAAAACCACCACAGCCTTACCAATGGCTTTCCCCATGTGAAAGACCTAAAAGAGAAAGTCGTCTGCTTCAGGATAAACTGATGTGAAGTTTAAGAGCTCTGCTACAGAAAGGTGGATGGATGCTCTACCCCAGCAGTTGTCTTTTCTTTCACATGTCTATCCCTGTCCCTAACTAAACAAGCTAAATCCAGAATCTGACCTGAAGTGTATCTAATCTTCTTTCTATAATTCTGCAGCAAGTTGTTCCATTTGAACACAAAGTACCAACAGAAGAGGATTTATCAGCTTTTGCCACTGTCAAATACTCATTCAGCACTTCAAATTTTAGAACTGCAGACTGAAGGACTGAACACAAAACTTTATCTAACATATGGAGTAAGTAAGTGTAAGAGGCCAAAGCAAAATATTTATAATATGTGTATGCCACAGAACAGGGTGTCAGGATGGGAATTTGAGGATACAAAAGCCAGTAATACAATTTCCCACTGTGAAAATGCAATAGATTATGTACTCAGGCTAAGGATAGGAACTTCACATGCTGTATGCCCACCTCCCTTAAAAGTGCAATACAAAGCAGAGGGTATACATATTCAGTATGTATATTCACAAAATTACATTTATCTCCCTCAAACATCTGATAATCCATTTGTTACTTCCGTTCTGATTCAGTGGGGTATTTTACCTAGCAGCGATTATAATTTCAAAGTCCTCCCAACTTCTTGAGGCTTCACTATGATCATAATAGACTCTATTTTAAATATTTCCAGATGATACAGCATTGTCAAGAGAATACACCCTTTACAATGAACACTATGGATCCGACTCTTTAAGCAGCATTTTCTTTTTGCACAATATTCAATATCAATTGCATCCGTTTGGCACAGCTTATTATCCTAATAGTAACGAGCCTCTCTTTCCCCATGCCAAAAATTAATGAGGTCCCATCCTTTTATGATAATGGATTAAACAGTGGAGTTGTACTTTCCTTAAGGATGGCTAAAGTATAGACTCTCTAGAAAGGAGTGTAGACCCTGTCAATGTGAATGTATTCTTCAGCTGAGCAAATAGAGCAGACTTTTTAAAATTCTGTTACCAACTAACAGATTGAGAACAGTCCAGCAAACCCTTTATAGAGAAAAAATATGATCTGTACAAAATGTTAACATGAAAGCTTAGCCATGCTTGTAGCACAACATATAAAATGGACAGATGAATGGCTAGCTATGACTCCTGAGCTTCCAAAATTATAGTTCAAACCCCATATGTATTTTGCTGCTATATTATATTTCTCAATGAATGGCAACCTTTAACTACTCTATATGAAAGAAGAAGTTCTAAACCTCTCAACGGTGCAGCTTTTCAGTATACACAGAAATTTGTCTCAAGTCTGTCTGAAAAGACAGTGTAGAAACATGGGAATCAGAGAGGAAATGCAACCAAAATTTGATTGCAATAAAATGAAAATGGTACACAGAATAGCTGAGGTTGGAAGGGGTGCTGGCATGTCACCTAGTCCAACCCCTTGCTCAAAGCAGGGCTAACTACAGCATGTTGACCATAGCCATGTGCAGTTGGGTTTTAAATGTCTCCAAAGATGGAGATGCCATAAGGTCTCTGGGCAGACAAGTCTAGTCTTTGATCACTTTAACAGTAGTAAAAATTCTTACATTTAAATTGAATATCCTCTATTTGAATTTGTGCTCTTTGCCTCTTGTTCTGTCTCTGGGCACCACTGAGAAGAGCCTGTCTTAGTCTTTTTTACTCCTACCCCAACACATATGTGGGGCTGGGGAGAACCAGAGGATCTGGGAGTAATAGTCACTATTTGTGAACTATAACATGCCTATCTGCATTAGACTCACACAAAGTATGGACAACATGCAGACAAATGCCTTCCTCCACGCATTTGTGTTTAGATACCATTTTTCATTCTCCAGGAAAATACAATATATATGTATCTATAAATAAAATTTATATTACATATACTATAGAATATAACCAGAAAGTTTGCAGGCTTCCTAGGTAAGGTAAAAGGTGCCATGTGTATGACAGAAATAGTCAGTACTCAATTACAGAATTTCACTCCTTTCAGTGACTAGAAAGGATATTTCAATAATTTAAAACCTAGCTTAAGTAAAGCTAACTTTCATATTTTATTGAAAATCTCTTTTGAGTCTGCTCAAAAAATCATCTCAGCTTCCTCTTGACTCTTATTCTTTGTGTCTATCCAGTAACTTTCATATTTATATTTTCCAGTAAAAACAAAAATATCTTGAGAATACATAATTAGTGAAAATTATTGGTTTTCACCTGTACAAGTACCCCAAATACAACATTGAAGCATTTTTTCAGCACTTTAGATTTTAGTGAGGTTTTTTGTTTGGTTTTCAGGGGTTGTTTGTTCGGTTGGGGAATAGAGGAGAGGGCTGTTTTGGTTTTCATATAGAAACTCTATTTCTAACCTAATGGTATTCCTTCATCCTGTCACAGGAATGTGTATCAGTGAAATAAGCATGGCTCTACACTCTTAACAGGTACATCTTTCTCTGTGCCGTGACACTTGTTTACCAACCTGTAAAGACTGAGGAGCCATGGAACTGCTCAGGTTAACACATAAGTCATACCTACATCCAGATAAGAAAGAGCACTGCACCCATAAACCAAGAGAGAGACTAGGGTGATAATTCATATTGCATTTAGAACAAAGGGAACTGTCCTCCATACTCTCAAATAACACCGCATAGAAACTTAAACTACATTGATTTCTTGAAGTTCTGAAGTTTTGAAGGAATGTGTTTAACAATACAATCTGTTGGGCTCTGTTTCATGAGAGATTTCTTTTTTTCAGTTCAGCTGTTAAAAAAAAAAAGAAATTCCTTTAATAAAACCCTCCAGAGGTCAGCTTTGCTAGAAGCAAAACTGTCAGGCTTCCCATCCTTGCTTAGTAATTGTGCACTTGATGCAACTGTAAAACATATCCACTGCTGCAAGCTGTTCTTTTCAGTGAAGTAAAAGAGAAAATTTTCCAACTATTTGCAAGCTACAGATCATTAAAACCATCCCAAAAACTGAGACCAGAAGTATCTACAGTTACAGTGTTTTCCTGATTCCTTCCTGCAAACCTCAATTACTCTTTTTAACTTTAGAGTACAAAGACATTCTGCACACAAATTTTAGGTTACATAATAATGCTTAGGAAGAGCCTGCACACATTTCTTTAAAGTTTGCCAACTCTTTAAAATTACACTGACACAATATTAACCCCCAAAGTATCAAATATTTCTATATTCCTTTCCTTGTAAACTCTGACTTCACACCTTACGCTTCCCATAGAGTAACTGAATCTTGTACAGGTTAAAAGAGGGGGAAAAAAAAGAAACAAAGGAAATCTGTGAGGACCACCTGAAGTTTTAAAAAGTGTAGGAAATCAATAAAAAGTAACTTTCTGGCTTCAGACAGTTTTCAGATGGAGAAAATGCATTAATGAAAACACATACTTCATAATAAAATATAACTACAAAGCTCTAACATGCAACACAAAGTCGAAATACCTGTTTCGTCAAAGACAAACACTGTGTTCACAAACTCTGTGGGTCTCAAATATCAGGCAGAGCCACAAGACTTCTGTAAAAGCTGATACAGAAAAAAAAAAGTCCAACTTCAAGTAGGGCTACAAAATATTTTGGAGTTGAGCAATATCACCAAATCCTAAGGGAAGAGTTGCAACAAGTCAACTAAGGTTCCAGTTAGATAAAAATCTTCCAGACAATCTTCTTGACAAGTCTTTCAGGGAAAAAAGGATAAACCGTGAGTATAGCAGCAGTATCTATTCACTAGCACTGCCTCAGCTGGATCTCAGCAGCATCATCTGTTTTTACACCAACAAGCAAAAGACTTCCAGATCCATGTTTTTAAGAAATGGCCCAAACTCATTTACTTCAACTACCTAAAAAAGCCAGTAAGTTGTTTTTCAGAAGTATTCCAGTTTGAAGTCCCCTATTGCACACCACCCTTTGTAGTATCCCATTCCTTGTCTAAAATAAAACTAGATGCTGTCAGTTTAAATGTCCCAGGATTTCTCTGTTTTCTTGCCTTCTGCAGGACACACCCTCTCTCTGAGCAACCTTAATCCTCCCAGCTGCACATGCCATTGCTTTTCCCTCACTGTACTGAGAAGGGTTCAAAATCCCCATTCCACATTTCCTCCTCTGTCCAGTTCATACTAAGTTCATCCAGTCTCCTATCCCATCTGTCATGCCAGAAGCCTGGCCCCCTTTTTCACCCCCTGTGGGCTTGTGTACACCTGAATCATCTCACAAAATCATTCCTTTCTTGCAGACTGAGGAAATAATCATTATATGAGTTAACACTTTAGAATGACAAAGGGGATGGTGATGCATTTGAGATGAAAGGTAACTACTCATACTGATTGTTTTAGCTTCTACAGGCATAAAGAGACTGAAGTTGATGGTGCAACTATTCTTCTACTCTTCCAGTCATCACCAAAGTGAATAAAACTTCACTCAGAGATGCCTGAAAGAATTCAATTGAAAATTGATCAGTGCTGCTAGAGTTGGTATACCAGGGACTTGTACAGAAATGCCACTCAAAGCAAACAACCATTTCAATCAGGCAGCAAAAGGAAAAAGCAATCAAATGTCAAAATATTTCTGGTTTATATTGCTGTCAATTCAAGCCTGAATATAAAATAATGATTACATGGAAAACTTCCATTCTAACAGTCATTGTTCAATAATTCTCTACAATTTTAAATCACATGTTTAATAATCATATGAAAGAATGAGCAATATCATACTAAAAGCATCAAATAAATATGAATTAAAATTACACAAATGAACAATCAATAATAATATCTTATTTAAATTTAAATAAGCGGTTCTAAAAAACCTAGGAGACAAAAATATCTAACTATTCAATGGGAAAATTAACTAACAAAACATACACATTTAAAGTTTCTTGCTCTCCCCTTTATTATAATTAATATATTAAACAAACTACAAATGCAAAATAAATTGTGAAAAACTCTGCCTCAAAGAACTGATGATTCAATCATCAGGGTAGCATTTAAGGAAGTCAAATATAAAATGAATAAATAAACCCCTCAACTGCCGCCTTTCTTCTCTTCTGCTAGCAATACCATTCTAAAGCTAACAACCTATCAAATTTGTGGAAGAAGGGAGGACAGAAAAATTGAAAAAAATTTTTGACTGTTTGTTCTGCTGATTTTTTCTGTCAAAGCATCTCCTATTCGTCTCTCCTGGAGATGCAATATAGCATAAATCTAAAAGCTGTACAGACATTCTCACATCACTTTAGGGTGAAAGAGTTTGCTCTTCTCTCTGAGACATCTTCCTTTTTGATGAGAACAGGAAAGAAGAGAAGGATAACAGTACGCCAAATGAAAACCTGTTTGTAACTCCAAATCTGCAGAGATTGCTGCTTGCAACCCACTGCCCTCGGAAGCTCCCAGCAAAAGCTGACACCTGTGCGGCCGGGGCTGTCTTACTGTCTGCTCATACTCCAACTTATGGAAAAACGGGTGGATGCAGCCCCACAGAACCTTGGAACCTCAGTTACCATTTCGTCCTACACAACTTCAGCACCAGCAACACCCCAGAGCCCGGGCAGAGCTCTGTGTCATGTTGTGAGCAACAGGATTCACAGTCGTGCGTGGTCCAGTTCCTTCTTTCTTCCCCAAGACCCAGCATTTACATTAACAAGAAGTGTTACCTTCATGAGCACCATGGGAGAAGCTGGGATGGCTGAAAGTATCTCCTCCTCATAGCTTTCCCAAAACAAAGTGTGATTTGCCACACTGAAAATCTCTATAGTGAGTTAAGTAATAAGAAAAGTCATGTTTTTCCTTATTTTTCCTTTGATCGTGTTAACGTCACCTGTGGTTTTATGGTGAAAAAGTAAATATTGTATATTTTCAATGATTTCACTTTTTAAAAAGTCCCAAGAAAGTCAGGAAAGCACATGGGATTACAAATTTCTATCGATATTTATTTGGGAGAAAGAAAAAAAAAAATAGCAATTCTTGTAACAAGGTCTTCATGCTGCCTATTTAATTGATGAGGCCAATTCATTAATCTTCAGTTTTATATAAAAAATTGGGTACTGACTTATAGCATACGCCTACTTCTGTGTATTTCTACATACACGTAGCAAAAATCTTTTGTTCTTAAAACCAGGTAGACTGAAAAATACAAACCAGAAATCCATCATGAGCTCAGAACAAAATATCATCCTGGGTTTGACAACAGGTGGGAGTAACAGTGTACCTATGTTTGTCTGGCTGTGCATATACAACAGCAAAATAAAATACAGTCTGAGGAACATTCATCCCTGGTTGTTAAAAAAAAAAAGAAGAATTATTCATATGACAAGTTAATTTTGATAGATAAAATAAGATAATTATTTGGGCTCTTCAGAAACATGTGTCTGAAGTGTTAAAGTCCATGACAGATTAACGGGCAAAATACAGGCAGGACAGCTGGGAGTTTATGGTAAATGAAGCCTATAACACATCTGACAATTTTACTATTGCACATAGTACATATATACATATATACTCATTTACAAAGCCCTAGTGGTTGAATTAAATTAAATCCTTTTCTAACTCCTAAACTGGCCAATCATAAGAAGCTCAGCTGTCCAATCTATTTTAAAGAAAGACTCATTAAGCAGTAGCCTCCATTTGGGTCAAAGTTTCTATTGAACTTGTTTATTTCCATTTGCAAGAGGTTTCAGTGTCTTGTACAAAAGACGTTTACACTTCTTGCTGGATGTCCTTTCACCATATCCAATGACACTTGCATATCCCATGAAATATGCCTATCTTTGTCCTAATCAAAGACCTAGATAGCAAAATTGTTTTAATTTGATGATATACATTACACTGCAAGCTAGTGCTTCACCACTTGGAAAGTACTTAAAAAGAACAGATTTCTCTAAAGTTAGTTTGTCTTCTGTATACACATGGGCTAACTGTGGGAAGCCCATTAGATACTTAGTGGTTTTCAATATGTTAAGTGCTTCAAGGCAGATTAATATACATCTGGTTACATAATAACCAAGGAATAGCTCTATGATGAGGAGAAAAGCATTGATTAAGCTGGCATAAGCAGCCCAACTGTTCAATGCATAACCACAACAGAAACAGTTTCCTACAACTCTAGGTACAGACATGAAAGTGATCCTGAACTCGCATGGGTGAAGGAAAGATAAGGAGACCTGTAACAGAGCAAATGATCAAATGAAGGTTGCAATTACTTTCACTAAGTAGAATACAAAAGGTAAACTTTCCCATTCATTTCCAAAGCCATATGCTGGTGGACACACTTGCTCTAAGGAAAGGCTTTTGTTTTATGAAGCCACTAAATTCACCTTATCTAAACACCATCACAACACTCATGATATCTAACATCACATTTTCAGCAGTCAACTGGGAGCCTAGCTGGCAAGTCAGCATTTAGTTCTGTCTCTCTATTCTTCAAAGATACCTGCTGAAATAAAATTCCCTAAAATACCAAGTTTTTATTACTCCCTCATTCATTGATGTTGCCATCAGATGTCACATATATATGCATACATACACACACACAGAGGTAAGTGTATAGATATATATATACACACACTCATAATAAATCTCACACCAATTTTGATGTCAACATTTCAACCCAAAGACACCACAAACTTTGCTGCAACACTGCTAACATTTTTTCCTTAATGAAACCAGAAGCACTCAAAGCAACAATTTTAAAAACAACAAAGATGAGTCTAGAAGCCATTTGTTGAAAACCAGCACCTTTTTTGATAGGTAGATTTCCTACCAGATTGCTATGAAAAGCTTTCTGTAAATAGATTCTTTTTCAGAGTACATAGCTCTATTATTATCATTAGCTCTCTCTTGCCAAAATATGTCCTTTCAAATTTTCAAAGCTCCCTTCAGTTTGTTCTGCTCTAGAAAAATATGACTCTGTGAAGAGTAGTTATTTACAGTATCAGATCAAATGCATATATGCATTCTAAGGAATCTGTTCCAAGCAGGCAGCTTTCTTTCCTGAGGATGAAATAACTGATGTAGAAGAAGCAGTGGCACAGGTAGAGCCTCTTGTTTACTGAATTAACAGAGTTGAGTCAAAGGATGGCAGCTCTGTCAAACCACAATAGGACATCCTAACTAGAAGGAAAAATTAGATGGAAATCAAATGTTTACTTTCCATTTTTCTTCATTTTGTTATATGTCAACTGAAAAAAAAATTTTGGCTGTAACACATGGCCTCATTACCAGTTAGAATTACTATCTTCTTTCCCACATTTTTTTCTACATTATCGCCCTTTCAGTTTCTGATAACTACTAAATATACAGTTCTTCCAGAAAACAGACAGGTCAGACCACTCGCACCTTCAATAAATTGAAGGAGTATGGACCAAGCTCCTGACAAAATTGTTGATTGCCCTCCTATTAAGATTCTCATTTGATATAAATGATCCTGAACTTTTTATCTCAACTTTCATTGGATTTCAGCATACTTACATTCTGCTTCCTCTTGAGGGATGCTATTAACAATCATTACAAACAACTTCTCAAAAGGAACATAACATATCCTAATACTCTGGAGCACTGTATCTGCATGTTGCAGGTACCTCTATTCTAAATTATCCTCCCACTCCACTATTACCTCACCTCCCACTCTCTGCCATAAAAACAAGATTTGCTTGATTTATAAAGGAAGTAAACATAGCGTTTCTGTAGTTTATAATAGCATAAAATGGACTGAGTACCGTTCAATGATACATCTGCACAACTGCTTGATCTATAATTCAACCACATTGTATTATTTCAGCTTTACACTTTAATTGGCTTTGAAAGAAAGGTAGAGAAACTGCATTTTTTTATGCAGCTTATGCAAGATGGAGTCCTGATATTTTCTAACGCACAAAATGACATTTGAAATAGTGAACAAAAGTAAGTCTCAGAGGACACCAAATGACTGAAGATTGCCATTATTCAGGCTCAACAGGAATCTCATTCTCTTCTTTGGATTTGTATGAATAAATAAAGATCTCCAAGACTACCATTCACCTTGTATAACTTGTTTTATTACACATATAGTAAAAAAATCAAAATATTACAAATTTCCCAGACCAGCTTGTTCCCAAGACATCCATACTCTCACACACATTTACAGTTCTGCCAAGGTTTTTTTTTACTTTTAAAAAAACTAACTAAAACTCAGTCCATTAAAATAAGTAAATCTTTTCAGCCAGATCACTCCCTTGCTCTGTTCACAACAAAGCTACACAATGGTTGGTGCATTAACCAGGCAGGGATATGGGGTGGCTACAGAGAAAAGCAGAAGAGCAGGAGAAAGAAATGGGGGAAGTGGGGAGAGGAGAGAGAGAGTGTGGAGAGAAGAGGGAATAGCACATTGCTGTGATTTTGGTGGCAGTGCCAGCTTACAACCATGAGGAGTTCACAGAATTAGTTTCAGGTAACTACTTATTTGTTACACTGCTTTACACAGCTGTTTAAAGCAAGTTGTTGTGAAAAATTATGCTTCCAATAAAACTGTCCACTGGAACTGGATGCCCAGCATCTGCTAGTCCTTCTCTCCTGGACTCAGAACTGTAACATAGACCTGTGGAGGTCATCTTGACCAAGTCCTCACTCAAAGCCAGGCCAGTTTCTGCGCTGCATCAGGTCACTAAGGGGCATGTTCAGCCAAGTTTTGAATGTCTCCAAAGGAGAACCCAAAAGAGACTGAGACTGTTCATCTCTAATTTAAGAAAATACCTGGTGAATCAGCACTTCAGCTCTCAGTAATACAAGGATTTGGGGTTTCAGCAGAGAAAAAATATAAAACAACCATCTTTGAAGAATTGAAGTCCAATTATTTTAAAGGAAACAGAATGTTCTCACAGACTTTTGCATCACTTCACCTTGGTTAAACAAAAAAGCAAACAAAGCTCACATTCTAACTATAGAAAATGCCATAGCTTGACTGAAAAAGCAAGCTACAGAAGAAACAAATTATTATGGCCACTAAACACAACCCACTTTTGCAGCAAGCTAGACAGCTACTGCTCTGAAAAACAACTCAGTTATTTAGGCTGGATTTAAGCAGACACCTCTCACCAGTCTAAATAAATCTTAACACAGGGAATTTGAGGAAGCTGATGGAGTAGCTCCAGTGACAGTAGAGGAAAGATGAAGAGTGGTGGAACGAGGTTGCCTCTGTCTCATTCACTCCTATTTCCTTCCAGCTCCTGTCTACAACAGCAAGTAAAAATGGAGCAGCAGCGACAGTGCCAACACCAGCAGCAAGAAAAAAGAATTTGGCACCTGAGACCAGAAAAGCCTCAGGTGCACCACTGATACTGATTGCCTTTCTCCTACTGCAGCCCACAAGAGTTGTAAGAAAAAAGTTTGATTTATCTATACTGCTGTGTATGTTGAAAACACCTTTGTTGACTTGAGCTCAACATATTTATAGCTTATTAAGTAAATTGGATCATTCTAACAAAGAAAAAGCCACTGGGACGTATTCCAAGGAGAAAAATACATAAAAACAGATGCTTACAATCAATTTAGTTTGTTTTCAGAACTATATAGTAACTGCACAGTTTATAGCAGTCTCCTTTTATTGATTTATTTCATCTTAAAGAAAGATTTCAAGGAGATTAAAGCGTTTCACCTGTAGTTAGTGGGATAAACAGCTATTTCACCTGCACCTCAAGGTATCCTGTCCTTAGCCTGCACTGCTAGGGACTAAAAGAGATTATTGTCTGACATCTTTTCACTGACTTACATAGTAGGGTACAGCAGAGTCAATGCTGGTCAATGCTCAGATGTTCAACGAAGGAAAATTCCTACAATGAAGTCCAGAAATTTCTTCATTTCAGTAACAAATAACCAGCATATTCAAATGGCACGTTCCTTTATGAAACAGTCTCTGCAAACAGTTTCTAAAACAAATTTTTTCTTAGATAAAGAACAAAAAGCCTGCACACTAGGGTGACTGATACACTTGTGGAATTTATTAAGTTAAGCATAAATGCTAAGACTAAATGAGCTTCTTTAATTTCCATAATGAAATTGTTTTTGTAAAGTTAAAAATACTGTAATGAGGCCAAAACGGTGTGCTTTCAGAGACTCCCATGGTGAAACAAATGAGATTTTAGCTTCTCTAATTGGGCATACTGCAGGCTGGGCTTGATGCTGTCCTCAGCACAGGATGTTTGTTATCCCTAACAAAAAGAGGTCTACAGCTGTCAGCATAATATCATATAGCTTCTCTGAAGCCAAGCCATCAGAAGGAAGGCTGCTGCTCTCTGACTGGGACCACCCAAAGGGAGAGATCAAGTAGAGAACAGCTCTACTCTTTCCTGATTAAGAAGTTATGCATAGAGGTAATTTGTTTACAGCTATCACAGAGAAGCTTTTGAAGCAAGGAATGAGTATTCCCAAAATTCACCAAGAGAATTTCCCTTGATTAAATAATGAATATGGATATTCCCTTACTCTTTCATTCCCACCTACCCCTTTTCCTCTTGCTTATTAGATCTCGTTACCTGTCAACGCAGGCCTTCGGAGCTTGCCTGTTCCGGCAGGAAAAAGGAAAATGTTAGAGGCATTGTGTTGCATCTGCAGTGCCAGAATCTGCTGGTTTGCTGACATGTGCAACCCCGCAGTGACACCCTTCAAGACTTTAACAACTTAAGGCTCATTTTCAATAAATAACATTTTTGGTTTTCCCCTGTACTAGAGTTCAGGGACAAATAATTAAAAAAAAAAAATACCCAACTTAATAATTTGGCAGTAGTAAAAACCAGCCAGTTAGCTCTTACACAACTAAACCATGATTAAATATTTGAAGCAAGAACAGTAATTCTGTAGAGCAATAAAAATAAGTACTATTTAGGGCTGAAACACAGAGAATGTGACTATACATACTTTTAGAAGCCCTACACAAAGATACTTGATTCCAATTAACTACATGAAGAAGAAAGACTTCGCTATAAATGCACACTGATGGAGATTTCTACTCTTTTGCTCTAGACCTAAGGCTTCATTGCAAGATCAAACTGTTTAACCCATGTCAGAACATTTTACTGGACTAAAAATGTCAAGCCATAATTTCAAGTGTCTTCCTTACTATTTTAGATGTTCTATAATGATTCTATTGTCACATTTGGAATATTATTGTGTTATTATATCTAGCCTTTCACTCCTTTCCTGATACCCTGCTCTGCTTTCACTTCTCAAGATTTCAGCTGTCAGCCTGCTACAAACAAAAAATGGTGTTTTCTTTACTGAAAGGCTTTCAGAATCTTGATAGTTCCACATGTTCCACAATCCATCCCTCTGCTGGCTCATAAAAAGATAGGGAATATAGGCTTTATAATGAGACCAAAACACTTTGACAAACAATAAGTAAAGTGAATAATTAAACAGATGTTTAAAAACAAGTAATATGAAAAAATGAAGGCAGAAGAGAAACAATAGGCAAAATTTTAAATCATCAAAATTGATGCATTTTTGTGAATGGCTTTTGCTTCTTTGCTTAGGTTTTGGAGAGTGCAAAAGAGTGTAGCAAAACTGCACAGAAGGAATGAGAAATAAGATTCTACAACAGCAACCAGAATTTTGCCAGAATTGCGTAAGGCATACATTGAAAAATATAGCTTTAGCAGGTAAACTCTTAAAAACTTTTGTGAGATTATTCTCTTCAACTTGCTTCCAAGCCTCCTGTGTACTGCATTAATGTTTTCTAAGGGAATGTAGAGAATTAGCAAAAGATAAGTGAATCACCAAGTTTTTTCATTTTAATTCAAACTTGATTCATTAAAGCCTCCCAAAAAAAACCTCTACAGTACATGAATCAGATTCAAATAATGAGATATTTTAATTAATTTGAACTTTGAACTTTACTTTGGATCACAAAAATCTTCTTAGAGGATGCTCAGAAGACCAGCATGGGGTAAAAGCAAAATATCACATTACTACATGTTCAAAGAAAACCTATCTTGAGAGCCTCCTACAAAGACAAGGATGATTCCAAGGAAAAATAAAGAATGGGAGAATTCTTACAAGCTTTTTTACAACTGATTTTGAGTATTCAAGAGTACCTATCTTTGTGTCTACTATGATACAGCAGGCTAAATAAAAATTATATGCTTATTGCACACAGTTTATTACTATGTGTAGTAAGCTCTTCGAAGGATATGCTTTTAGGTTTGGAAAGAGCAGAGAAAGTCTGAGCACCTTGTCCCTGTATACTTACATTATACCATGAAATGTTATTAAGCTGTGTATCTGCATTAGCTGAAAGAAGGGTCAAGATGATACAGCCTAAGGAACAAATGTAAAGATTTAAAACTAACAGCCTCCTGAAACAGGCATAAAACAGATTGTAACTGGCAACTGGCTGTCAGTTTCCAGAAACATCACCACTAAGTGATGGTGTATTGAAAAAAGTTTAAACATTAATATGTACAAATATGCATCCTCTCAGTGTTAAAAATACCTCCAAAAAGGTTTTTTACTAGACTGTTTATGTCTTACTATTTGATTTAGATCTAACAAATCTACTGATTTTTTTTGGTTAGCCCTTTAAAAAATAGGATATCTTCTAAAAATCCTCCTGCTATGCTTGGACTGTAAAAGGGGAAAATGTTTAAGGTGCAACATATCTTTGTCCCACTGGTTTCCTTTTACATATTGCTACTATGATGAACAAATTACATTGTCCCATCAATCAGCACATCTGAGCAAGATCTGTCCTGACACAAAGCAAATAATAAATCTCTCCCTGTAATGAGTTCTGCTTTCTAATAAATTCACCCATTATTTTAGTCTAGAAGATTAACTCTTACAAAATGTATAATATGAAGCACAGGCAAAATGTACATACAAATATACACACAAACTTTGGGGTTAAACCACACTCCAGTATTCACACTATTTCACAAATAACATGTCACCTTTATTTAAGCTGATCAGGCCAGCATTTCTTTTCTATCAGCTGAAGCAGCTAATTTACTTTCATTGACCATCCAGCAGTATAATGTACCACCTGCTTATTGTGATTCTCTCTGGCTAGACATTTAAAAAAAAAAACCAAAATCAAACCAGCCTTTCTCTCTCCCACTCTGTAATTTAACTTTGTACAAATGTAATCTTAAATTCTTCAATTCTCTCAGGCATTTTGTGAGTAAAGATGCTGGGATTTTTACAGCACAGCATCTGTGCATGCACATTGTGATTAATACAAGACAAATCCTTCAGGCATATTGCAATTGATGCAGCAAAGCTGAACTTATTTGAAGCACTGCAAAATTATACGTTTCTTCAGCTGTTAATTTATTTCTTCACAGCCAGACAGGTATAGAAGATTAAGCACTTCTTTTTTTCATTGCTGTATGAAAGTAGAAAATGCACATAGGGTGGTAAAAGGGCAGAAAATAATGTTATAATAGGTTCTAATATTTTGGAAAGAATTTTCTTTTCATACCAATTTAATATTTTAAACAACTTCATATGCTTTAGGAAATCTAAGTCATAATGCAATGAGGAATGCTATCTAGTCAAGTTTTCATTGCTATTTTTGTCACCAGCTAAGACAATTTCTATTGGTCTGTAAACATTCACAACCCCACCAAATGTGAGTTCATACTTACCGCTGAAAATCAGAAGAAGCCAGAAACATGTTATGTTCAGTCTGCTACTTCATTTTGGGTTAAGAGACTACAGTTTTGACAGTAGGGCCATCTGCTGTTAACTTTCCCTCTCATCATAATACCAGTCCAGTCAAAAGCAATTAAGCGTGTTTTGCCATTATAATACGCAGATAATTATGATAAATTACAGCTTTTAAATCAGCCTCAAATTATGCATATGGTAGGTATTTTCCTTGCAGTTACTGATGTAAAAATATTCCCGCGTTTTCAAAATATTTCAGCTATTTTATTGATGATGTTATTTCTGTAATGAGATATCTACAAGAAAATTTCTTGGGCACAGAGCCTGACAGCCATTAGAAATCTATTTATATCTCAGCAAGACATTTTGCCAAGTAGATAGAGTCATAACATTCTGCACTGCCATTACACAAAATACTCAGAAAATTGCCTACTTTATTGTGTCACAAAAAAATTAAAAACATATGCAAACACACAAATAAGCACCCAGAAGAATATTTTACTTTTTGTTACAATGTGGAATGATTCAAGAGTTTAACATAGGCTAAAACACATGATGAAAACATCATTTTAAGGAACTACACACTACTGCTCTTTTGTGTTGAGCTCTCTTTGTCACTGCTCAGGTGATCCCCAGGATTAGCCAGGTATAAATAGGCAACAATTCAAAGTGGAGTCAATAAAAATTGATCCTTTACTCTAACACTGAATTTACCTTGAGGGCACTTTCTTTTATATGGGTGGAAGCATACTGCCATACTTTCTCTGAAGTTTAACTGAAAAATCACCACTGTTAGTATTTTAATCTTTTTTCTAATGTTTCCTCAGTATTTCTTTGCTAGTGAATGGACTTCCTGAGAAATAATCAGGCCCTAAAATGCAACCACATGCTCTTCGTGACCAGACCAGCACTGAGTGATAACCCAGGACCCTCCATCCATCCAGTTCTCGCCAGGAATGTGAGACCTGCTATGAAAGATGGCTCATAAATCCTGGACAGTAACAGCAACCAGCAGCACCTGAGCCATGGCAGGGCACAGAGGAATGATGAGGAAGAGAGGAAAGCAAAAGAAAAAATGACACAGTAATGCCAGCAGCAGCAGAATCAAATCTGAGCTCTGCTGAACACACAGGGATGGTGTCTGCATGGCAATGGCCTAATCACCTTCTCATCATTACGGCCACACAGTGTTCAAAAACAGGTCAGAGAGATAAAAATTACCAAAAGATATCAATTCAATTTCAAGTTTGAAGACTTGCAGTCAAAGACATGAATGATATGAACTCATATTTAAATCCCTTCCCTCATGCAATACAGCCAAGCAATACTTGCATTTAGCAGTAACACAGAAGGAAAACCAGTGGTGAATATCTTCTCTGCTTAAGTGTCAGTCATCTTGCTCTTTAGCTGTGTTTGCAGTAACCACGTAGACTCAGGAACAGAGATAGCAACAAAACAATAGCAGAATATCCCTATCTCTGCCTTCTGATTCTTAGCACTATTGAGACAGAAAATGATAAGATCTTTAACTAAGGGGAATGGAACCTTTACATAATTCTGCTTGTAGAAAAGATGTGTGTTCTCTCCATATCCCTCTGATAGCTGCTGTTAGCAGCTGCCAGTGCATTACCATACTTTTTTCTCCTTGGCAGGACAGGCGAATTTTTCCCCACAGATAAGATGCCAGTCAACATGGCAAAAGGAACTGTGTTGAGCATAATTTCTCTTCCCATAACACTAAATTGTTTTCAAAATGCTTGGTTTCCATCAGACCACTGCTTGGGGTGAGCTGTTGCTTCTAGATTTGTTTTCTTTTGAGCATAACATTAAGTTGTACTCAATTTCCATAATCAATTGAGAAAACGCAATGGATGTTTTCCTTTCAGAAGTGCTGCAAAATTTAACAAACCATTCAACTGAAAAAGCTCTTGTTAAAAAACTATTGAAAAACTAATGTTTAGCTAATTTATGTTTTCAAGATTAGCTTTGCACAGTATCACAAAAACTAAGTTTTACTACTCAGTGTACTTCTCTACAAAGTTTTTCATGAGAGGATATTTGGATTGCAAGGCTTCATGTCTAACACAACAAGATACTGCAATTTTGAGTTGGGAGAGCTGCATGCATGGTGTGTAAATGTTCAAACATATAAAATATTACCCACAGCTTGGCTGCTGCTTCAAAATAGATTTTTTGCCCTTCATAAAAAAGTCCATTTTCTGAATAGAAACAAGAACTGCACTCTCTACTTGACTAATCAGCTTGAATTCATGCACAAGCCAGTGCACCCTCAATATTAATGCAGGTGGCTGCTCAGAAGCATGCAGAATGACAAAAGCATTCACTGAGTCCTTTTGGAAGCAGCAATGCTGATTTATACCTTCTCAAAAACATTTGTCAAGAGCCAGAACATATAAACAGAAATGCAAATCAAATTCAGCAGGAAAAGTGTTCCCTATAAGCAGAGAAGTTCTCAGCATAGTTTCACCACAGATCTGCTCTCAAAAACCAAACCTTCAACGAAATATAATTGGCACCATAGCTAGAATTAATAATGAGTTAAGATTAACTGACACAACAATCTAACAGACTTGGGGAAGCCATCTTAATGGGGATATTTCTGTTCGGTTACAGCACTGTATGTGCATTTTCAGTGTTGCATGAATAATAATTAGCACATCTGTATTCAAACTAAGAAACACTAATCCCAAATTAAAGTTTATAAAAGTCTGATATCTTCAGTTTACAAACAAAATTTTCCTTGTCTATCACTTGATATTCCAGGTGTGGGCCAAAAGGATGTCAAGGTAGGAAGCACATCCACAAGCACTTACAAGTGGGCACTTAAGCAATCCCCCAGTTACAGCTACAGGTCCCAAGTCATACAAATCTGAGGAGAAAAGGTGAAAAAAACCAAAACCAAACCAAACCAAAATTCTTTCACTCTTGTCCTTTAAAACACATTTGAGAAGTGAGAAAATTTATTATTAAGCCAAGGGAGGTACAAAAGACAACACCTTAAAAATATCATCCATCATTCCTGACTCCAGGACCCGTTCTGTCAGCTAAGGCAGACTGAACATGTGCTCCCTAGAAAGCTATGCCTTGGTGCTCTATGTCAGTAAAACAGAAGTCTGGATCTTTGTGAATGCATCAAGCTCATATCTGGTCTTCAGGAATCAATTTGGACAGTGATTTTTTTTTTTTTTGTAAGTTCAAAAGTAGATGGGACATTTGAGTGAAACCATGTTTGGAATTAATCTCTTCTTAAATCTAAATAGTAAAATGCAAAGAAAGTGAAAACCTTGAATTCTTTGAGACTAAATCTAAGAGACACCAGTCTTCACCGTTGTCACCTGCATCAACCGTATATTCAAATTTTGTCCAAGTGCTATTATCTCCCTTCCATGGCATTTCAAGCATTTTCCACAAAGATCTACTGCAAGTTGCAAAGATCTACTACAAGTTTTAGCATTTACTAATGACTGAAAAGTCCTGATATTTTTCATTTAAATAAACAGCTTTCCAATTTTTTGCAACACTGAGGACTTCTGTATCAAACAATTTGTGGTACAATTCTCCATGAACACTCAGAAGGAACTATTAGCATTTAATAACTGTAGCGGATTCAGTTCAAAACCAGGCGGAAACACCAATTAGAGTCTAGTGGTTTGGGTCAAAATATCCATTGCTTACTTATTTACCTTCTGTGAGATAAGAATTAGGAGAAAGCAAAGCACAAAACTTAAAAGAATATAAAGAAGTTTACTAACAGACCTAAAAGAAAGGGAAAAAATAAAGTCAGACCAAACCTTCAGAACACTTCTCCTCCTCCCACCTTTCTCTCTTCTCCCACTGACAATGTAAAAAGACAACCCTTGAGATTTTCAGTCAGTTTACCACTTCTATAATAACCCTTTTTCAGTTCACTTAGGGAGAGGAGTCTCTCTTGCGCATGCTATGGAGACATCTCCACAAGAAGTTCTCTCATGGCCTCAGTATCACAACGAGCCAGCCGCCCGGGCTGGTTCTCTGCTCACATGTGAGAGTCCCTTCCCCTGACTTACAGCTTTCCCCACAACTGCTTTCAAGGGTCCAATCTTGAGCTACTGGGGTACCATTTTAAGGTTGAGCTGTTCAAAACAAAGGCTCTCCTCACCCATCTCTGGGAGTGTCTTTATCTCTAAGAGTAGAGGCCCTCCCCCTTCCCTGGGAGCAAAAAGGGTCTTCATCATCTTCATCTCTAGGACTATCTCTGGGAGCATCTCTAGGAACAGAGGTCTTCTCCTCCCAGTTGGTGCAAGAGTCCTCATCGCTTCCATCTCTCCCTGTTCAAACTTCTTATCAAATTACAGCTGTGTCAGCATCTGCTTATCTCAGAGCAGGTGCTTTTGCTCACTACTGCAGTCTGAACGCTCCACCCCCCATGCTTTCATGAAATTACAACGGGTACTCTGATATATCATAGTCTATCACCACCATAGCTTTACAACAGAATTCCAGCTTTCAAGCATCTCCTCTTTCTCCTCCCCCAGGACCCCAGCTCTTCTTTCTTTACTTAATGTCTGCAGGCTTCATTTGTTCTGGAGGAAACCTACAGCACTAAAAGGGTTAATCTCACCCAGGCCCCGCAGCTGGAGTTCGCTTATCGCTGTTGGTCACATGAGCTTTGCCGGGCAGCGGGGCAGCTTCGGCTGAATCTTCAGCCACACTGGAGGGGTGGGGGGGTGTGGAGCTGGGCTGCGACGCCT
>NW_008238664.1:9643989-9649492 GCF_000691975.1 Corvus brachyrhynchos
TTGCCTATTCTTAAATGTGGATCACAGAGGTGGTCACAACTTTAAGTGGCTTAGAGAATTGTCCATATTCAAACTGGCCAGCTGATAGGTTCTATCAGTTCCCAGAGGAAACTGTAAGCACCTCTTAGCAAGGACATCCCTTCCGGGACTATGCTTGCTAACCTATGACAAACTTCTAAGCTCGAAGCATCTCCTCTTTCTCCTCCCTCAGGGTTTCAGCTCTTCCTTCTTCACTGACTTTGGTGCCTTTATGGCATTGATTCGGCAGAGGATTGATGTCTGCAGGCTTCATCTGTTCTGGAGGAAACTTACAGCACTAAAAAAGGGTTAATCTCACCCGGGCCTTGCAGCTGGAGTTCGCTTATCGCTGTTGGTCACATGATCTTTGCCGGGCATCAAGGCATCCTCAGATGAATCTTCAGCCGCACTGGAGGGGAGGGAGGGGGAGCCGGGCTGCACCGCCTGCACGGAGCAGGGCTGTGGGGGGGGCACGGATGGAACAGGGCTGACCCAGGGCTGACACAGCCATGGCCAACCCAGCCAGGCTGAGCAAGGCCCAGCCCAGCCCCATTGGGCCACCTGCAGACCCCTCCCGCTACCTGTCCGAAATCCGGAAGACAAGAGAGCTTTCCTGGGCTCTGTACGTTCTTAAATGTGGATCACAGAGGTGTGTCAAGCTTCTTAAGTGGCTTAAAAAGTTGCCAATATTCAAACCAGTCAGTTGATAGGTTCTGTCAGGTCATAGAGGAATCTGTAAACACCTCTTTGCAAGAGAATAACTCCCGTGGCTGACGGACACCTCTAACAAAAAACCCAAACTATACTAAACCATGACAATAACTATATTTTAAAATCTCTTCTGTAACTGCTCCCTCTCTTTTGGTCCATTATCCCTCAAGAGTGGCTTCATCTGACTGAAAACACTCTTCTTCCAGAAACCTGGCAGCCAAAACCCCTGCAGCACTTTGAGGGAAGTACAAAGCAGGCTGGAAAAACCTCTGGCACAATCTTTCAAAAAGATATCATAGTAAGCTTCCCAGGAAGGTCAAAAACAACAGCTAACAAGAGAGAGAAATGTCCAAGCACCCCAAACAATGGCAGGGGAAAAAAACTCCCTAAATTCACCTGTTTAGTTTACATAAAAAACAGATAAACTCAACATCATTTAAATGCCACTGGACTTGCATTGTTATCATCCATTCTCACCCTCCACTGAACCAGTTATCTGTGTTCACAGGCAGACACGAAGACCTTGAAGCCCTCAGCACCACTAACAGTGCAGTCAGCACCTCACAGGCAGCAGGTTCCCCCCTTTGGAGATGGGCATCTGTGATCACTAGAGCAAAACACACAAAGCACACTTGTTGAGTTGCACACTTTGGCACAATACCTGTAGGTTTTGCCCTCAAAGCACTCTGTATGCCTGAAGTGCTTTGAGATAGAGCAGGAATCACTACAGCCCCAGGAAAAATAACTGTAGCTGTGTTATTGTCCCAAATCTATCAACTAACAGGACTTAAAAAAACAAAATTTACCTGGAAGCACAGCGTGTTCAGTATATCTTAGCATAGGCAACAGTGAAAGTAAAGTCTCTACCGTTTTCCATTTTCAAACCTGCCCAAGTAACAGATGAAGGAAGGAGATAATCATCTTTGGACATACAGACATACAATGCAGCATCTCAAGTATCTTCAAAATGCAGACACTTCCTGAGAATCCTTCTTCTGAAATAGAGTATCTGCTAGGAGCCAGTATCGTCCATGCTTTCAGATGACTGTTATCCAACATCAGAAAATCGTAAGTCTTTAAGCAATGCAGGAATGAGCAATAATGGCTGACAGCGCTGTCCTTTAACTCAGATTCAACACTAGTCGTGGCTGTGCCCACTTCCACTTCTTGTGCTAATATGTTAGCACAAGAGAAATGGAAATCCTTGGTATTCTTTTTACTATTTTTATAATATTGAATCAGATCCTTGGCAAAAGAAGCAGCAGCAGTAAAAGTAGAAATATTCACCCAGAGTATCTGAAAAGTAAAAATAAATTTCAAGACACCTCGTTCATGGTTTGAAATAAAAATCTGCTGACATCTGGTATGGATCAGCTGGCTGAATTGCTTTGATTACTAATCCAAAGCCAAGTTCTTTTTTATTTATTCATTTACTCATTTATTTCATGGTTATAAAAACGTGTTTCATAATAAATATGGAGAGTGACAACACAATGCTGATTAATGAATATGATATTCTCAATTTCTTTAACAGATTTCATTTTTTAAAAGGAATTGTGTGTCTGCAAGATTGTCAGTCCCAAATTTTATCCATACCTTTGCTGTCATAACTTGGTTTCGGCTTTCTTTGGATATGCTAAATTTATAGGTGTTGACAAAATATTAAGAACTACAAGAAGAAAGTGTCTGTGTAGAGCACTTCAGCACTTGTCAGGCCACACCTGGAATACTGTGTTCTGTTTTGGTCCCCACTATAAAAAATAGACACAAGCAGGCTGAAGAGGGCCCATAGAAGGGCCACAAAAATGATCAGAGGACTGGGAAGCCTGCCATGAAGGGAAAGGCTGAAAGGACACGGTTTGATCACCTTGAAACAAAAAAGTCTTAGGGAAAAGTCTTACGGGAGGCATTATTGCCATGTTCCAATATTTAAAGGGTGGCTACAAAGAAGAGGGAGACTCCCTTTTTACAAGGAGTCCTGTGGAAAAGACAAGGAGTAATGGGAACAAGTTACTTCTGGGGAGATTCTGGTTGGACATAGGAATAAAGCGTTTCACAATGAGAACAACCAGCCATTGGAATAACCTCCCCAGGGAAATGGTGGATTCCCCAGTACTGGGCACATCTAAGATTCAGCTGGACAAGGTGCTGGACCATCTAGTCTAGATCACGATTTTGCCAAGAAAGGTTGGACCAAATAATCCTTGAGATCCCTCCCAACCTGATATTCCATGAGTCTATGATTCCATGAAATTGTGTTACATAAGATACATTCTCCTCTAGCACGGGACGACATTGAGCTGCAAACCACAGAAGGCTGAGACTGTCCTGGGGAAATACAAGTAAGGGCATGTGAATGTTCACTTTGCTGTAAGCTTCTCCTACAGGCCACTCACAAATTGAGCTTTTCACATCTTTGGTCCGGCCTAATGTGGAATATCTGCATGAACCAATTTCCCAAAACAAACAGAAAGCACCGAACAAACTGAAACCCAAATCCCAAATAATTAATTCTTAGATGGGGACTAGCTGATGAACAGAAAAATTTGGGTTGAAAGGGCTTTCATGAAGGTACAACTCCTCACTCCAAAAAAAGACAACCCAGATGCTCAATGAATTTGTTGAGGGTCTTACCAAATTCTTAACAACTTAAGAGTGGAGGTACCATAGCCTTTTCTAATGTGGACCCCCATCATTTCTTTTTTCTTCCTGATCTTTCTGAATTTCTCTTGCTGCTGCTTTTTATTGCCTTCTCTTCTTTTAATAACGACCTCCACGAGGTCCTGCTCCAAATTCTCTATAAACTCCTTTTAGACAGTTGAAGACAACAACTAGAGTTGTGCCTCAAACTTCCCCTTCAGTCTTCTATTCTCTAGTCAATTGGCTCAGCCAATCCAGTCCTCAGATTTTTTTGCTCCTTTTTAGCTTGGTATTCTGCAAAGATGCTTTCTAGCCAGACAGCCCTCACTGTGTAGTGTTGCATGCAGTTGTTCCATCCTAACTGCAGCGATTTGCATTTGCCTTCACTGAAGGCAAGGCTCCTCCAAGCCCATTTCTTCACCCTGTTGAGAGCACTCTGAAGAGCAGCCCTGGGCTCCAGCAAATCAACCACTTCCCCCCCAAAGAGCAACACTGAGCAAACTTACTGAGATTGCAAGCAACAGAATCATACAGGTTATTATGAAGGAGCTACATAGTACTGGCTCCAGTGCTGAGCCCTATGGAAGTTCTAGGTCACCAACAACTGGCGATCAGCTGGACTTCAGACCACACTGATCCTAAGCCTTTGGGTCCAGCAGTCAAGCTTGTTTTCCAGCTACCTTAGTCTGCCTAATCAGTATCTCATCAGTTTAGCCACCAAGGTATTACCAAACTCTGAACTCCACAATTCTAATCTTGCTATTTACCTTCCTCACCACCACCTCAGAGGTGTGTAGCAGGAGCTACCTCTGACCTTCCCACTCTTCACCCTCTTTACTGATGAGCAGCAGATCACCTTCTGTGACTGATGGGGCAGCACTTGCATGGAAACACACCCTCAACACATCCCAAAGATCTCCTTGATTAAATGTGCCACATGATGTTACTCCATCCAGCAGAGGTTGACAGGTCAAAGTTGCTCACAAGAAACAAGGTTTTCAATCAAGCTTCCTCCAGTTCTCTAAAGAAGGTTTCAGCTGATTCCTTTCTTCACTCAGTCTGTAGTAGATGTATGCTGAGAGGCATTCATGTTGGACTCTCCTTTGGTCTTGACCAGCTTATTACTCCTTCTAAAGCAAATCTGGATCTGCAAATTTAAGCCACCATTGGAGCACAAGCCCTTCTTTCATCTTACCAGCTGGTACTTCCAAAAGAGTCTGCATTTCTCCACTACCACACACCATTTGTGTGAGCCATCCCACACCACATTTCTGTGCCCCTAAAGAGGTATTGTGACAGTACCTAGACTTCCTGTTCCTTGTTGCTTCCTATGCAGTGTGTGTTTCTGTACAGGTAGATGGGCCACCAGGGAAAGCATAAAAGGTTTGCTGATAATTCTGCCATTTAAGGACTTCTCTGTGTTTCAGTCTTCATGAAATGAATACTCTTTAAAAATGAAGAATCATTGAATGTGGTGATATCCTAACCAAGGCTCAAACTCTTCTCCATAGATAAACAGAAGCACATGCATGTGTAAGAGAACAATAACCCTACCACCTTTCAGCCAGGCAGCTCACTTTCCTTCACTCCTACAGTCAGAAATAATACCTTGGACAATGTGATTCCAACCCATGTTGGTGCAATGCTACTTGAACCTGGAAATCACCTGAAAGGACAGTTCTAAAAACTGCTCATGCAACTTAATCAAAGCTTTTTAGGCAGCTATTCAAGTTTAAGATCATGTGTGAAGCATTCTTCCCTGAGGATGATCTCACATTAGGACATTAATTTATGTTCATGCTTTTGAAGAACAGATCAGCAAAAACCACAGAACTCCAAAGGTGTACAAGATGCATGACTGCTCTTGTGATGAACTACTGAAATTACAGAAAGACAACAACTATAGGTGGTTTGATTATGAAATGAGATAAGAATGTATATTACCCTTTTACCATATGTTCCAACAATGCTTCTTTTTCTACTTCTTCGTATCTCTGTGAAGCAGAATTTTGTGGAAAAGCTGTTGTTAAAAACAAGTACAGTAACCTGCTGAGTACTGAGAATGAGCTACTTTTATGTCTGAAACTTCCCACTGCTCCTAAACAGATTTGTGACTCCAAGCAGACTCATCTAT
>NW_008238664.1:9649539-9692634 GCF_000691975.1 Corvus brachyrhynchos
AAAATTCAAGCACATTTTGTCTGAATGCACATTTTTATATATGTTGTTACATACAAAAGGAAGAGCATTATAAAATTCTATCTATGCACTTGTTTACAGAGAAAGAATAATCAGCCAATATTTTGAGGGAGTACTGTGAAAATATTCAAATGGCAGGGGAAAAGGAACCAACTACTAAAATTTGTCAACTCCTGCTTATATGTTATCTTTGCATGCCATGGCCTACTCCAAAAGCTACCCACTGGAAAAGGATGCCTCTTGCTACCGTAACTTCAAAGTGATACTCAAATGTGTTAATGCTGTAAATAAAAACAGTTGAGATGCAGAGGAGCATGACAATCCACTGACAAATTTTTGAATGGTTTGTGTTGAAAGGGAGCTTTAAAAGCCATCTAGTCCAGCCTCCCCTCCTATGACTAGGGACATCTTCAACTAGATCAGGTTGCTCAGAACCCCACCTAACCTAACCTTGAATCCCAACTCCTGTTAACATTATCATGCGATTGTAGGATGTACCAATTTAAAAGACTTAATCATAAAAACATATTTTTAAGTAACCTTTCAATTTCAGATGACTACTTCACAGTTTTAGATAACTGGTGATCTTTTTAGACTGCTTGCATAAGGTGATACACAAAGCCTAGTCACTGTAGGGTTTCTTTTAATTAAATATTCAATTGATATCACCAAACCTGTAATCCCATTTCAAAAGCAAAACTAACAAAAACATGTATTACCCAGAAAATATCCAGAGGAAAAGAGAAAGGTGTTGGGGAGAGAGAAGAGCAGAGGCAAACCTTAAAGATTCCTTTAGTTACAGAAAACAAAGCAGAATAAGCATAGACCTACACCAGAATAAGTTTCAACTGCTCTTCTTCTAAATCCCAAAATATTTCTACTGATACCACTGAAAGCACACTTATCTTATTTTTCTTCCCCACAAAGTCAGTAAGGAGAGGGATTATCCAGAGAGGTTCACAGGATTTAAACTGCTAAAAAAAATTCTGCCCTCATGCTCACTGTCGTACTTTCTGTTTTGCACAATAACAGACAAACACAACAAGATTCAAATAAATATCCACTGAATTATAGATGTTCTACCGCTAACAAAAAAAAAAAAAAAAAAAAAAAAAAAAAAAAAAACCACAAGCTGAAAGGCAGTTAAAAAAGCAATCAAACTGAACCCAGGAATAACTACTTCAGTGTCATAAGAGACCCTCTACTTCAGAAGAAAACCCATATGAGGAAGCCCGTACAGATGGTGAGTCTCTCCTACAGCCTGAATATTACATATCACACTTGAAGATGAGCATTTTGAACCAATTTCCTGAGGTAAAGTCCACTGACTTTTACTACTTCTTTGATGAAACAATATCAAAGGGGAGACATTTGTCTTGCTCCTGTTTTGAATTCAATTTCTTCAAATATTTTCTGTGCTATCCAATCTCCAATGTGAGAAATTGCTGAGGAGACCCTGTGGTCATCCCTGCACACCTGAGGTGGAGCAATTGTGAATTCCAAGAGGCACAGCTACCAAGTACACCCCAAGACAGCTTCTGGATGCACAGCTCCTGCAACCTGAGTACAGCCACTGGACCACAATAAAGGTGACCCTGCTTTAGTCTGAGAGAACAATGCTCCCTGACTCAGAGCTTCAACCTTAGCAAGTGGAACAATAAAATAAATTTCTTTTGAGCAAGTTGCTACTATCACACAATCGGAAAGAAAGACAGGGTGGCATGAGCAGCCGCATGTTTAATGACAATGCTTCTGAACTGGATAATGTACACGTACCGGACTCACCCAGCCTATCACTAGCCCGGGCTCCGCAGCTTCTGTGCCAGAGCGTGAGGTGCTGCAATCTTCCAAAAGCATCTGGTAAGCTGCTCGGCAGGATCAGCCATACACTCACACACGCGCGTGCACGCACAAACGCACAGATAGCTCCAGTAGTATGGGTCGACGTTAAAGAGGGAGGAAGGATGTCCGTATAGAGTTCCATGGATGGAGGTTTATTGCAGCTGTACTACAAAGCAGTCAACAGGCGAAGACAAGAGACAATGGAGGGTCTAGGTTTAAGTACCAGAGTGGGGCAAGCACAAGGGACCAATGATCTGAGGGCACAGGGGTGGTACAAAGGCAGGACTGGGGAATGGGAGCCAATGGGGGAGCTCTGGGCGAGTGGCGGGGGCAAAGGCCAATGGGGGGAACCTGGAGTGGAGAACTTTCTAGGACATGGAACATATAAGGTGGCAAGGGGGCAGGGCGGCCAAGGGCCAACCAGGAACACAGAACTGGGGTAGATTACCATAACCAATCAAAGCATTCTGGGGGAAGCTTCTTTTCTCACCGTAACCTCAGCAGGAGTCTCTGGTACTAGGGATTGTCATACCAGATAACTCTCTTTGTTCTTCGTACCACAGGCTAACTGGCCACCACACCTGCTTGTCTCTGGAAGCATACAGTGCCCAGTCCAAAGCACTCCATGGGTTTAGCTACCCAATGCATGTGAAGTGACTTCAGTGCTAAAAAGCTCCTGGACTGCAGTCCCACTACAGCTTGAAAATGGTGATATGCTAAAGTCAGACCAACAAGGTCCCAGTGGTAGTACAGAACTGAGTGTTACAGAGATTACTTCCCAGCTCAGAGGCCATACTCCAAGGGTCCAAGATGAAAAGGGCTGGAAGCCCAACCTCAAAGCGGGTTAGAGCCTGACCAGGAAAAGCAGCAGCAATGGTGTCCCTGTAATCTATCAGGGTCCTACACCTTTGAGATCTGATATTCCAGATCAGGTTCTGTCAAAACAGCAGACCCAGCATAAGTGATGAACCTCCCAAACATCATCCAGGCAACTTTCTCTTCTAGGTCAGACCAAGAGGCCATCTGAACCAGCAGAAAAGAGGTCATACTTGGAGAGGGAACATAAGAAATAAGGTAAGTATGGAACCATCTTTCTCAAGTCTTACCTTCTGGCTTCCAATGAACACCATTGCTTTCTTTTCACTGTAGGTACTCTTTCCATTAAATTCCACCCCAACAGAGTGCACTGGAAGCTATAAATACCAAAGCAAAGCCACAGTCATCTTCTACCAGGTCCATGGCTAAAACCACCTCATTTTTATAGGAGTAACAGCCTTCTAGTTCCCAAGGCACAATACTGAGCTTCCCTTGTGCTGACAGCACCAATTCAGTACCACACTCCCATGAGCCATTGATTTGACAACTTACTGACATTCACATATTCGAGAGAGGCTGACACTAACCTGTGTTAGTTACATAGTGTTATACATAGTGTTCCAGACAGGACACCTTATTTCTGGGAGTTCATTAGTCTTTTTTCTAATGAGGAATATTGGCATTAAAGTTTCTCTCATAAGCCCAAGTATTGTATGCCAAGGAAAATGCTATTTGTTTTCAGAAGAAGCAGGATCCTGAGGAAAAAAAAAAAAACAAAACAAAAGAAAAATCTAACCAAAACAGACCAAAACCCAACATACAGCACACAAAAACAAACACAACAACAACAACAACAACAACAACAACAACAACAACAAAAAATCCCACCCCACTCACAACCACCTAACAATTTTTACTGTTTAATTTATTTGGGAAGTAGAGGGAAAAAAATTGAAAAAGACCGAACTTCATGGAAACTTAGTCCCTTAAGTAAGGGTCCCAGAAACTTGTTCAGCTTTTGCTTGAAAACTTCAGATTGCAGAAACTTTGGGAGTTTTCCACTGAGCAAAAGGCAGAGCTTTAAAAAACCTGCAAGACTTTAATCAGAGATTAAGTAAGATAGTCTTTTCCCAGCTCCATCCCCTAGGATATGTTCAAAGAAAGTTGCATTTGAACAATTTTCAGCACTGGTAAACAGCAGGCTGGGGAAAGAGCATTAACTTCCAAGACTTTTCTTCTACAATCTGAAAAAATAAGGCAAGCTGGAAAACTCTACCTACCTATCTCTGAAATACACCACAACATTTTAATGAAAACAGTTTTGTGCTTGTATCTTTGATCTATGATCAAAGTTATCACCCCAGATGAATCTGAACCAAGCATTCAGGTATTTCAAATGCTGAATGACAGGCCAACTGAGGATTAAAGGTCAGGCCAATAGCTTGAAATGTAGTAAAATCAGACAATGCTGAAGTACACTTAGATCTTCACGCAAATAGCCTTCAGGCTTGCTATGAGTTTACTCAAAGTGAGACAGCATGATCTATTCAAGTTGTGCTCCAGGCTGGATGCCTTAAGATAGGCTTGTGCTCATGACTATGGTATCAATTTGCTGCATGATCTATTCTTTTGGATTCCGCTGTATTTCAGTACTGACAGAGCAGATTTATTCTGCAGCTTTACATTACTATCATGGGACTAATTCCCTATGGAATCTGTATCATTTTACTTTGGGCTTCTTGTTGTCTGTCCAAAATGTTTTTACCTGCTGATTTTTCATACAGCTGGAAAAAGAGCTGAGGCTTCCTCAACAATCGTGGTTCCTCAGGGCACATATAGGAAATTGTTATTGTCCACATAATAAATTCCCTGAGTACAGCATATTGATAGAGCCAAGAATGCTCTTTCCAATGATTTATTTAGTGGCTGACTTCAAGTTTCCCTTCCATGTAACAGCTTTTCTGTTATTTAATCGAAGATAAACAAGTTTCTGAAAGGTTTCTCCAGTTTAACACTGGGTAATCAGATAGCTAAAGCGTTAAAAATAATTCATTAAGGATCACTCATGGTCTTACTCAACAGGTTTTGACTGAGATTTCAAACCACCACAGCCTTTATTACAGGCATATTGGAGCAACTAAATCTAAGCAGGAACTTTGTGAACATGCCCAGAACCTCTCTTTTACAAATGCTTTCTGTCTTTTACAAATGCTTTTTGTGTTAACTCCTGCCTGCAATAACGTCTGCAACAAACCTCATTCAGCTACATGTGTTAACCAGTATTTGTCAGTACAATATCCCAGGAAATAATTAACAGTACTTCTAGTATCACTTTGACACTATAGTAGGACTGTACTGACACTGCACAGATACTACTTCAAAATATAAACATATTAACAAAAATCACCCAGGTGCTCACCAAAAAAAAGGGCAAAAAAGGTTATTTTTGCAACAATCCTATCTTGAAAAACCAAGTTTTTTTCAGGTTTCCAGAGGGGGTGGATGCTCACGCTGCTGAAGTTAAGGTGCTTACATAGGCAGCTAGTATCCTGCGGCTCCTCAATACTCAACAGAGAAAGAAAGGCTTCTCCAGGAACAAATTCAGAGCAGAGACCCAGTATGAGCATTTATAGAAACAATTTCTTCTAGAAGTGAAGAAAACAGAAAAGAAACACAAGAGAAACTGTCTGACTGAGGCTTAGTGGTTCACACTGGAACAGAGAAACAATAAAAATCCTCATTATATCATACTGTCTCTGAAGGCTGGCAGAGTTCAATGAACCAGAATTCTGATATGACTGGATTACTGCCTTCTCATATTCTTTGAGGAGTCTTGGTCTCAGCAATTCTGAATGATGGCCACAGGAAATAGATTTCATGGATATTTTGATGAGAAAAGAAACAGAGGTCATATCCTCCCAACATAGAAACAATAATGTTTATCTATTGTTTGGCTTCTGTGGTTATACAATTTAATTAGCCTCATGGCAATAGCAGCATGATCCGTGGTAGAATGTGAGACTTCAGTCGTCTCACTGATTGCAATTTTACTGTGAAATTTCAAAGCATTGATTTGGAAAGTTGAACAGAAAGAAAGCTATCATATTCTGTGAGATTTCTGAACAATCAGAAAACTTACTGTGAATTACCTTCAATATGTGAACTACTGATCAACTATATTATTATGCCAGTGCAAGTGATATCTTTTAATGTTACCAACATATAAATCAGCATTGTGAAATGGAAATAATGTGGGTTTGCGTCATCCAAGACTCAAGGGTTTCAAGGACTCAAGGATTCATGGCTGTCCATCACCTGGGTAGCTAATAATCTTATTCACAGTCCTTTATTTGTTTAGAGAGCAGATACCTTCAAGATAAACGACTTGGGTCCTTGACTTCATTTTATGTAAATCATGAGATCGTAAGTATGAATTACGCATTTTGCAAGAGAGATGCTTTTATGACAGTTTGCACTATGAAGAGCAACGGTAACAAAATTCACCTTGAGAACAACTGAAAGTGAGTCAGAGCATATGGCAAGTAATTTACTGTAAGTGGAAGACAGAATGGAGATACTCCTGTGGAATGGTGATCACATCTCCAGCCCTCTAGAATTTCAGACCTTTCTCAAACAAAATACTTTCTGATTTTCTGGGATTGTTGAGAAGGTATAACACTTTCTAAATGAGTTACATTATTCAGGAATTTGTAACAGTAGCGTTCTGTCTTACTCTTCACCTTTTGTTCTTAAAGGAAAAAAGTTAACTCTTTTAATTGGAGGAAACAAAAATAGAAACTTTGACACTATTAGTTTTTTTCAGTTATGCCAGATGATATGCTTTTGCTTAATCCTGGCCCAAAACACTTCTGCACCCAGCTGTAACAAACACTTAAGATTCAGCTGGGTTGCAGACCATGTAAGAATCCATAATCCTGGCTATAGCAATTAACATCTCCTGACATTGGTCACAGCCAGAATGGCTTCATGAAGGGAAAGTCTTCCCTATGGAAATTGATTTCCTTTTATGGCAGGATAACCCACCTAGCTGATCTAGGAAAGCCAGTAAATGTAATCCCTTTGGACTTCTGCAAAGCTTTTGATACACTCACAGTATCATTCTGGACAAGATGTCCAGCTCACATCTGGATAACTGTGTTATGTGATTGGGTGAGCAACTGGCTCACAGATTGAGTAAAAGAGTTATAGTGAATAGGGTAATATCAGACTTCACAAACTACAAAAGCTACACCAAACTTTCACAAAGCAGGAATCTTCCAAACATTTTCCTGGGAACTTGTGCAGATTCTCCCTTGAGTAGGGACACCTGTTTCCCTGTTATTCCCAAGGGGTTAAGTGTAGGAAAATGTGTACATTATCATCACTTTGGTGGTAAGTTATACTCAACTCCTAATCAATACAATTTCTTTTGCTAGCTTTAATATAGGAACCTTGATATAGTGTACTTTTTTATGTCATACTGTAATCTACTTGGAGTTCTTTAGTTTTATACTGTGTAGTAGGTAATTCTGATTAAGATCTTTCATCTATTATCTCTTGTCTGCTTAATATTCATTTTTATAAATATATCTGATTTGCCATCATTACAACTTGCAGAGTGATTCCTTCATTTTAAGTGTGGTCAAATTCTGAGGCTAAAGCAGGGCCTGTCTGAAGCTTCCATTCGTCCCATGACAGCTAGCCATTGAGATCAGATAAGCAATCTGCCTAATACCATGTGTTGGATACAGATAATGATGTGTTATGTCCTATTTCTTGTTTTAATTTTGTCTGTGGATTTGTAAGGCTGAACATTTCTATGAGTGAAGTGATTGCAAATATTTGCCTTAACCTTTCCCCTGCCCTCCTGCCCCCCAGGTGTTCTTCAATGCTTGCTACAGATGAGCAACTGATTACTAACATTTCTTAAAGAAAAGGGTAAAAAAGGTAAATGCAACCACACAAGTGCCACAGTGGCCTGGAACAATTTCAGAAGGGAAATGGAATGTAGGACACAACATTTTCTGTACTGTATTGTAGAAGTTTCTTTAGTTCAACCAAGGAATAATCAGAATATTGTAAACAGTCATTTTGGATTAATTTGCAGTCCATGTGTGGTTCTCTGTGACTGGATTTCAGTCAACAAGAGGAACAATTTCAGGAACAGAAGAACAAGTAAAGGACTTTAAACTAACTGTTCTTTGAGGAGCTAAACTAATTAGCCTGGCGTTTCCCACATCCCTCACAAACTCCAGTTTCCCTTCATATTCCTGACATCTGTCATTGCAACAGCCCGTGTCTGCCCAATATGCCCGGAGCCACACCAAGTTTACATGGGTTTCTTGTTTCAGACTAAGCCAGTTGATATGCATTCGCTCAATTCTTGCCCAAAACACTCCTGCACACAGCACCATCTAGTCAAGTTTATTCCTAGACTCCTCAACTCAGGACTCGTTTTCTCCCAGAGATGCATGGATCTTCTTCTAACAACACATACTGAAAATAAAGGTCATAAGAGCAAAAGTCTCCCTTCCTTCTTCACAATGGGGACATAAACATGAGTTTCTACTTCATGTCAACACCAATTTTCATGCAACCTCTAAAACTTTAAAATTTTTTAGATCTTGCTTTAAATTGGCAAAAAGATCCATTAGCTATTAGGGTATAGATAGAGATGGAGTAATGGTCTCTGCCTCATTTCCTTAAGTAGGCAGGCAACAGATTAGGTGAAAGGATGCATTTTACAGAAAATGTTTATGTCACTATGTGTGCCATCTAAAATTTTTGAATTTGTAACTTATCACCTAATGCACATTCATTTGAAAATGGCAGGAAAAAGGAAGAACGCAAATATAAAAAGTACCCCAAAAATTTCTTGGGCATAGTGGTACACATCCCAACATTATGCAGCTAGTTTAAATAAATAAATAAAATATGTAATATTTAGCTAGATAACAGCAATAAGATTACTAGTTATATGCTTTTCTGCCTTGACAGTAAATCAACATAAAAGATTTTAAAAAATGTTTGCTGTCATGTAAATGAGCTAAAATGCTGCTTCCTGAATAATAAATACTTGCACTGTGCTGTGTTACAGCAGGTCCCTATAAACAGAATATGCAGTTAACAATAGAGATAATGGAAAAGCTGACACTTCAAACACTTTTTTTATGTTGCATGGTTTTCTGAAAGACTAGAGTAAAACACTGTATGGCACACTCTCCTCCAAGGAGAGGACTCGGCATTTAAATTTCCCAAATGAATGACATTTTTGACATTTCCCTTTAGAAAGTTCATGATGTACAGTATTTTTTTGTTCTGCTTTTTGCTAGGAAAAAAATGATCAGAATAATGATAGTAATTGGTAAACAGATGAGTGAGAAATCCCAGAAGCAATCTCATATTAAAAGGCCACACTACCTATTATCAAGGAATACTGCTCTGTAACAATTTTGGTTGACTCATCGATGGCTTTTTTGCTCTGGGTTGTTTGTTTTTTTTTTTTTTCTTCAAATAAAACTTTCCAGAAAGCAAGACAATACATTAAGAAGGTCGCAACAGGTCATATAATGCCTGGTAAGATCAATCACTTCTGCTACAGACATCCACATAACTTCTCTAACCAAAGCTTCCAGCAGCAGAGATCTCCACAACCCTCCCCAGGCATTAGGTGAGGTTACCTACTTCACCCACTTTAAAAAAAAATAATTTCCTAACATCTAACCTCAATCTCTCTCAATGCAAATTAACTTACCTCTTCTCCTGCTCCCAGTAGGCCTTGTAACTGCTCTTTCTTCCCTCTATTATTCTTACCTTCTTGATTCTGCTGTTTATCCCATTTTTCCTTAAATTCGGTGCCCCAAACATGATATATCAGTTCTGCCAATATCCTATTATACATAACATAATGTAATGCTATTTATAAATTATTTTTAAATGGCAGAACTGTGTGGGTTTTTATTTAGTGTAGTATGCAATACAGTTACCATAAGCTTTTCTTCAGTTCTAAGTAAGAATTCCTTCAAATTGCGATTGTGCAGCTAATTAGTCCAAAGGGTAGCACACTGTGTAAGTCCTTGCTAAATGTCACCTAACTTTTTATAGACTATTGCTCCAGCATGTTTATCCTAATTGCGTCCTCCAAATTTCTTGCTGCTTCCTCCTCATGACCACCTGCAAGGTAAACAAGTATGCTGAATAGACCCAAACTAAACCCTCCAGAAACACATTCAGTCCCCTATTCAATAGCAGATGCTTCACACAATTAGTCTGCACAGTTTCCTAACTACTGGTGATTCAGTTTGCAGCTGTTTCATCTACGATGTATTTCTTTTTCTTGCTTAAAAGTGCAGCATGCAAAAAAAAAAAAGTCCAGGTGTTAAAGGCAAGATGCATGTCATCTTCAGTCTCTCTGACTCTAAAAGGCCTGCCACTTTTATAAAATTAAATTAGGCTGGTTTGAAAAGAGTTGCTCTCAATCAAGATGCCCTGTATAGCTTGGGTTTTCCAAAGTATTTGCCAAAGATTGTAAACTCCAGCACTTTACTTGAACTTAATTTGGGTAAATTGTCTGCAATTCTCTGATCCTCCTCTTCCATTCTCTTACGTTTTTCTGTCTTTCTGAAAATTCACTTTCTGTCAATGTTTTCTTGAACAGGAATATTTTACCCATTTCCCTAAATAGGATTATGTTAATCAGGATCAGCCAATACAACCGTAATCTCTTTCTTCCTCTTTCTACACCTACATCATTCACAATAATCATGCTAGCTACATGAGAAGATCACCATTAATTCCCTCTTCCACTTGTAATGATTTCCCATAGATTTCTGTGCTCAAATTAAGCGGCAGTGTGGACCTCAAAGCATGTACAACCTTGACAAACCTATGTCACTCCTATTAATAAGGCAATATAAATATTCAAGCCTCTGAATCACTTCACCAGGTTTTTTATAGTGTGTAACTTTGACAGTTCTTCCTCTATTTCTTGTACATCTTGTATGGCATTTAGAAATTTAAGATGGGCAGCTTTTTTCTCTTCTCTCCCCCATTAGCCCAGCAATCATGAAGTAGATTTCAATATGTCCCAATGTTACAAAAGATATATATTTTAACATCATTATGCCATTTTTTACAACACTACATTGACTCATATCAAGTTTCCAGAAGATATAAAAGCCGCATTCCTATCCCAACTAAATCAAAGTGTCCTAACCAGCATAATTCTGGCTCACCTACCAAACAATGAGAACCCCAGAAAAAAAAGGCCAGCTGGACAATGCAAATGTGAATCAACAGCAGTGTCTCCCCACTCAAGCAGGACCTGTCTGATAAACCCAAGCAGTTTATCACCTCTAAGAAAGAACACACACAAACCATATCTGTGGCACTTTCACCCTGTCTTTCCTCCCTGACATACAAGAACTCCACTTTTCTTTTAAGGCTCCCAGGCAAATAAACTACATGTGGTGCACTTTCTCAAATGTAAGCAACTAGAAATATTTTTTTCATTGAAATTGGAACAGATTAACCATAGTCACTTTGCAAAGAGTATTGAGACCTCCAAAGCAGAAAACGTAACTCTAAAGTAAATCTCTCTGAAGTATATATTCGATTGTATTTGGATTTTAAGTCTAATGAAAGTATGTTAGAAAAACTAAACCATGAGTCTTCTATTCTTGCTGTCAGAAAAAGATAAAAGGAAAGAAAATTTGAGGGTTTTTTGTTGTTGTGGTTGTTTTTAACCTTGACACTTCCAAGAAGTCAGGTCCCAAGAAACCTTGCTCAAATAACTTTAATTCTGTTAAAAAAAAAAAAAAAAAGGCATCACAGCCCTAGACTTTATCTCTGCTATTGACTTTTAGAAACATGTAGAGCTTACTGAGGCTCTAGTTAATTATAACTTAGTGGGGCTTTTTGTCCACAGTACTGCACACACTACATTTACAAAGTAAATTACAGCAAATTTCCCAAGGTTGGAAACAAGTGTCTAGGCAGACAGTGACAAGAGCCTATAAGCAGCGAGAGATATCACAAAAAACTTTTTTTAACAGAAAAAGAACATATAGACTTTACAAGTATCCATAAACCTCACACTAACTAGACAGAGTACACATATGGATGTGCGCACACATCTCTTTTTCTTAGCTAATGAACTAAATCATTGGGAATTCATAGCAAAGGTCATTGCTCTCCTGTAGGCTATTGGGTATGTCCAAACTCATTCTTTTGTGAACCTGTACTAGATCAAGGTCCAGTTTAGAGAGCAGGAAAAAAGCCTCTGCACTAATTGCAGTATCCAGTCTCAGGGTGTCACAAGCCCATTACTCTGTGCATGGCCTAAGTTTACCTAACACTTTTATCTCAATTTCCAGAGGTACTGTACTGAAAAAAAAAAGGCTTCAGTGGAATTTGGGGTGGCAAGTATAAGCAGCAGTGTTAAAACAAGGATCTTCAAGAGCCATATTAAATTTGAATATCCAGTACTGGCAGGGTTTAGAAGATTTGTGAACTGATGGGCACAGGAAATCCTACAGAAAACTGAATTTCTTCTTGTTTTTCCCCTTCCTTTCTCTCCTTCCCCAGTAATAAATATTAAATCAAGTTTACATATAAAGATACTGCTTCTAACATTTCTTTGGGAAGGGAGAAAGGGTTTCCCCTGGTTCTCATTAAAATGATAATATTGTAATTTAGAAAAAAAGCCATGAGAAATTATATGATGGATAACAAATAAGGCAATGGCAATAACTTTTAGGAATTACTAATAGGCAATTTTTTCTTGCCTGCAAGAGCAGAGCATATGTGAATTTCTTGTTTGTTTGAAGTAGCACTATCTCAGCCATATTCTTTTCCATGATTGCCTGACCCATCAAGATGTACCTGTCATCTTAAACATGAGACCAGCCAAAACTTAGCCGCATAGGTGGGAAGTAACCTGAACTGATTAATTTGTTTACCAAGATGTGGAAAGCCATTGGATTGCCTCTAGCCCACCTGTATTAATTAATTATACAAACATGCCCTATATAAACCTCCAAGGGGATTCTAACACCCACACCCCCACAATCCATTCTGAAATGCTGTTTTATGCTAACTCCAAAAAATACACAAAACTTCATTGAAACTGTTAAAGGAAAATGTAATTGCTAATAAGAAACATTAGTTCACTGTTAATATTCTCTTTCTTTCCCCTGAACCTCAAAGCCAGGTAAAAGATGAGTACTTTGCAGATTTGTACCCTTTCAGATTTTTTCCTTTCTCACTGCCTTAGTATTGCTTCAATGTAACTCCTGTGTTTGGGGTTTTGTTTGGTTGTTTTTTATAAAAGATGTTTGGCAAAGTCCAATATCACTCACAATATACCAAAAGCATAAATATTAGAAATAAAAAATTAAATTATATGAAATACACTATAATATCAGCAAGGCTCTTTCTTCTTACTATGTAGGGCCTTTCATTAAAATCTAATACTAACACCAGATTAATGTGACAGCCATGAGTATACAAACCAAGTTACAAAGGAAATAAGCTTTTATTACTTTTCCAAAGATACAACTAGCTTAAAAGTAAGAGCGGGATGATGAAAATAGCTCAGAGGGGGAAAAAAATCAAACCAAAAACCAGAGTGTTTCTGGAAAAAAATGTAGTCAAATTGTTAAGCAGTTAATTGGATTGCCAGGCTTACATTTAATACAACAATCCTCCTTACACAAAGTCTTTACTTAGGCTGTGTATTTCCCCATGTACAAGCCAAGTACAAGAGGATTTAAATAAAACTTTAACATTTGAGATGTTTCAGTTCTTATGATGGAGTTAAGCACTAGTACACAATACCAATACTGGCAATAACCAGGGCCAGTAACAAAAAATAGAACTGGATTAGTCAGATGCCAAAAACACGCGTGACAACACACCTCAAAATAGGTTTTGTCTGCTGGAATTCTCCAGCAAAGTGCAATGACTTCAAATGCAACAGTTGCAGAGCTCCAGCTGGAATCATCCCTCTCAAAACTCATCAGACATCGGAGTGAGTCACTCTTTATCATTCACATTAACGATAGCAAGTTTTAGGGCCATTAGTGAAGTCGAACATTAAACTTTTTCTAAACCATTGAACAGATGTTCCAGCCTTTATGCTAGCATGACTTTTTTCCTAATTGCCTCTGTTACATCCCAACAGAAACCTATTGTTCTGGCAACTCTGCACAGGACTTGAACTCCATCTGAAACTTTTCTGATCTCCTTCCACCTCTACAAACCCTTTTGCCAATTCCCTCGCAGAGGGCAGCAGCAGCTAACACCTGTGCTGCTAACAGAGTGAGGTCTCACAAGGAGATGAAGAGACAAGGCTACAAAAGTGACAGCAGCAGGAGGAGGAGGAACATTTTTCACAGGTGGGTCTGAGAAAGAGGGAAGCACAGTGTGGGATGGGATGGGATGGGATGGGATGGGATGGGATGGGATGGGATGGAGCACTGAGCAGAAAGGGGCCGGACACAACTCCAACTATCCTGTTTACATTTAGTCCCTCAACAGAAATCCACTGTCATAGGTTAAGAACAAATGTTCAGAATGAGCTGTAATTAAGCCTTTTTTCTCCTTTACCCCTCCTTGCCCTTAAAGGCCATTTACTGCATGTCTTTCTGCCCCACTAGAACCCCATGAGGCTGGGGATGACACCAACAGAGTTCTTTATTTTCCAAAGACATAACTGCAAATGGCTTCCAGCTGAAATATTAGAAATCTTTTCAAATAAAGTGACTTGATATGACTCATTTGCTAATGTCATAAGCCTGTGGCACAAAACATCTTAAAAAAGATAGTTTTGTCTAACTGCTTATTAAATAGAGTCAATTTTTATATTACTATCTTTTTGTTTTCCTTCTATATCCCAAATAATCTAATTTCTCAACAATTAAGCAGTTTGCTTTAATACACTTCTGATGATTTAAACAGGAAACAATAGAAGTAAAAGGGTATAATCTTTATCAGGTCAGTGATAGTTTCAATAGGTTGCAGTAAATTAAAAATTTCTTTATATGCAATTAAGCAACTCCATTAATATAATTGCCATTTTCCTCACTGTTTTGACTTAGTATATGCCAGTAATTATATTGAGATATACACTCATTCATGCACATACATATAATTTCAACCTACAACCTCTACATTACTTGCAGGTAAAAATCAGTAATGTGCTTCTGAAAGCTAGTTAAGAAACCACACGTAAAAAATAACTTCCCATCCTGGACAGCAGTGTAAGAATCACCCTTCAGCTGTGTAAGCAAAACACATGGGAGCATATATGTGCCATATTGGCTCATTACTTAATCATTCTCTTAATAAATCAGATCCTATTTTTTTTCTAGCTACAGAGCCTGGACAACATTCAGAATCTGGACTGAAATCTGAAATGCCATGCCGCAGTACAATGCTGCTCCAATACCAGATAGAATACTACTCTGCCCTAAAACTTCATGTTTCCAACTTTGGAGAAGAAGGAGTTATGTTATTAAACTAGTAAAAAAAAAAAAAAAGTCCAAAAATGTTATGATTGTCTATCTTGCAGAAGGGAAGCAATTTTCAGCCAAGTAATTGGTACATTTTCTTAGTGCATTATGTTTCTCAAAACATGTTACTGTAGGTGGAGATTAGCATCCCTTTTCTTCAAGAGGAAAATTACTTGTCTTCTATACTGACTGGAGCTGTCATTCCAAGAGCTGACAAATGTTAACAATCTCTGGAGGTGTTCTTTACAAACATCTCAAAAATAAATAAATATATTCAGATCAAGGATCCAATGACCAAAGAAAGGTTATAAATAGAAGGAAAATACCACTGTTTGCATATTCAAATGCATCACATATCCATCATTTCCAACATAAGGAAATCTATTTTAAAATAGCTAAATTGGCACATTAACAACTAATATGGAACCTTGCCAGAGAAAGAACACAAATATTATTTATTAACAACAAAAAAAGTTTGCTGTATCTCCCATTTTGCAGATAACATCAAAGAGGAAATGAAAATGGGCAACAGTTCCATTCCAGCCATCCAATCTAGTAATCTATGCAGACAAATTAGCAAAACCCTTACCTCTGGAATTAGAAAACTGCACAGATATTGTTCTTTAAATCTTCTTGTTCATCATATCGTCACTGCAGTTTCTTGAAACTGTTTCCAGTGCTTGCAACAACAAAACATGAAGCTGCATTGTGTTATCCCACATGCTGAAAGCAGGTCCACAAAGTCCAAACAAAGCAATTTGCTCAACTCAATTTATTAAAGCACAGTAACTACCATAATTTGTTTAAACTATGATTCCAATGCCCCATGACCCTGTCCGTGTGTATAGCGCACTTAAACATTTAAAATTTCAACCATAAAACTCATCTTGGTTTAAAAAATTTATAGCAGTACACTAATACACACAACATGAAAGGACACCTAAACACTTCTTATTTGCAAGAAATTGTCCATCACAGAACAAGGTGCTTTACTGAGATTTTGACTGAGAAACTCTCTTACCCTTCCTGAAATACTTCAGAATAGTGGCTGCTCTTGGCCACATGACATGGAGGGTCCTGTGCAGGGCCAGGAATTGGACTAGATGATCCTTATGGGTCCCTTCCAACTCAGCCTATTCTGTGATTAAAATCAGAACAAAGTGGAAAAGATCTTTTTTTCCCAAGGTGAGACTTCTGATAGGAGAAAACTACCAACATATCAGAAAACCTTAGCTAAAATTACAGCTGTACAGGTTGTAGGACCACCTTCAGAGTACTACCTAAACAGTAATCAAAATAACTGAAAAAAATTAGCAGTCAATACAGCTCACTAATGTAATATCCAAAAAAGTAAGAAAAAAGGAACAGACTAGGAGATTGTCATTATACTTTCAAAACTTTTCATTTCTCAATCTCCTGTTGTAAACCAAGGATTTAATTTTAATATAAAATTAGTGCCCTATCAGATGAATAACAGAAATATAAATAAATCAGCCTTGCAACTAGTTTAGCCCAGGGCTATAAGAAACTCTTCTAAATGAACTATGAAGCACACCACAGAATTCTCAATGCGTTTAAAGAGTCTCCTTCTTGCAAGAGATGGACTTTATTCACCCTGCTTTGAGCCACATTACCTTCAAGCACATGATCATCACATGATGGGCTCTGCCCAACACACAACCCCACATAAATTTATAGGCTCTAAACAATGGGATTTAGAAATAGTGGATGAAAAATTTGCTGTGGGGAAGAGGGGATGGAAGACTTAAGACCTAATTATTTCAGTCTTAGAGAAGAATTAGTATCTCAAATGATAAACAAGACAAAGTAATACAGACTGAGGGCATGCAAGAAGGCAATATTTTTTTTAGGGTCAGACTATACCTGCTTTGTGCAGTAAAACAAGAAATGACAGCTTCAAACCAAGAACTGCAAAACACTCCACTGGCTACAAGGCAGAGCTTCATGTTTCCTTAGCCCTTCATCTTCTCCATTATGAGGTGTAACCTTCACCAGATGCAGTGCCTGATTTTAGCATTTTCTTTCAGTTACTGTAGAGACAGACCTGGATTCCATCCCCTCATTCCACAGGTGGAAGGGACACAAGGCAGCCCACTATGGATGAGCTACACCTACCCCACCTAAGAAACACTTCTCAGGTATCCTCCTACACATAGCCAATCATCTACGTCCTGCAAAATTTGAGAAGCAGAACCATTCGGCAGGATCAGATTTGTAGCAGAAAGGTAGACATCAAAATTTTCTTTTGCTGATTAGATGTATAGGAGAACAACTTAGTACATTAGAGTCTCTGAAAAGCTTAAATGAAAGACTCATTGTTACTTACTTCATTCAGTTTGTTATATGAAAGCTCATATAGAGGAGAAAGGAAGGAAGCTGTGATACCTTATCAATGAAGGGCCGTTATTTTAAAAGTAATTCATGAAAAGAATAGCATGTATTGTAGAAAATAATTATGAATAAATACATTCTGCCAGTACACAGGGTATGAGCTTGAGTAAAATACTGTTTCTTCTAAAGACAGAATGTCATACCCATATAGTCAAACCTATTTGATAATTCTTCCTTTCAGTAAGACTGGGATTATTCATTAGCTGACTGAAGCACTGTAGTACGTGCACTGACCTTGTGCAATGCTTGTTATTAATGACTCTTTTGATCATACAATTTCTTTACTTGCAAATAGGAACAGTTTTGTGTCATTAGCCATGGTAAAGCACCAGTTTAACTTGCACTGGAACAAGGAAGATGTGGGAATAAGCCGAAGTTAAAACTTTCTGATACTAAAGAGCAGGTTGCCTGCTGTCTTCAGCATTGGCATTTAAGTTCACTGCAGCTCAACTCATTTTGTATCAGAGGAGATTTATATCAAGCTGTGGGAAGGCATGTCAGCTTCTGGTTCTGTCTTACAGAATTACCATCAAGAACACAGATTATAAGAAGCAAAAAGTAAAAGCAAAGTTAGGGGAATATTTCACGCACTACCAAAACTTGTGAAGGTTACTCCGGTGCTAGACATATTTTCTAAACATCTTGCTCTTTGAGATACTTCTTGAAAAGAAAGATTTTCTCTTCTAATTGATGTGTATAGTGATTCTATATACATGCAAGCCAGTATCAAAATACATAATTTGCTTTGTCTTATTCTGAAGTAAAATTTACTGTTCATTTGTCCTTTTGCTGCCTCCTTATGCTGAGATCCCCAAAGATGCAGTGCCAACTGCAAACATTCACAAGGACATTTTGACCATGGTATTTGACTACTCAAATTGAGGAAAAAAGCACCTTGAAGGTGTAACCTGAGTAATTTGCATCCTGAAAAAGAAAATCTCATTTTCTATCTGGGATACAACTGAAACCCCAAGTTTGGTATTTCCTCTCAGAATATTACTTTATTTATAGTAGATTTTATGATACATTGTTTCACAAGCAAAAGTATTTTCAATAGCATTGAAATATATGACTATGCAAATACAGGCACATAAGGAAAAAAAATCTCAAATTTTCTTTTTGTTCAAATATTTAGCTGTGAACATGCTTTTTCAAACACAGCACTATTACTTTAAATTTCACTGCACTAAGACAGAACTTTTTTATTGGAAAAAGTTTGATATCACCAAGTCAAAAAGAGCCCACATACAAAAAAATCCCTCCCTATTGTTCTACTGCCTTCCATTGCTGTTACATCAGCCCAATAGTTGTGACAAATTAACTCTCTGCAGACAAGTGAATTTCTATTAGCAACTTCTTATGGAGGAAAGTGAAAACAGGATAGTCAAGGGCTCTGCCCATCAGACAAAGCCAGCTGTCATTCTGCTTAACTTCTACAACAAATGTCCTCAGACCCACAGGAGAGAAAAGAAATACCATTTGGCATTTAAACTTGAGGTGCCAGGACTCATTAAAGCGGAAAACAAGCCTGGATTGATTACTCTGATTTTAAAAGGTCATGAATTGCTAAGGTTTTTTTGTTTCTTTTAATGCATATTTAGTTGTTTTACAAGGCAATTGTTTTAAATTGTAAATTATAACCCTGTATAATGGGTACTGCCTTAATTAGATTTTAACTATATGCTAATCTGAAAGGGGGGGGGAGATTGTTTCATGCTTTCTCAAGGTCTGCTAATAAAGACTGCACAACCCACAAAAATACTAATTGAGATCAATATAACTAACTTTTATAACTGAGTATATCCATGTGACTTAAGGTGCAGAGCTTCTACAAATCATGGCCTTTTTGAAACATTTAAATTTCATTTGAAAGTACCATTTTTGCTTCCATGGCATGACCAGTGATTTGTACCTACCATTTTTCAAGCAGACATGTAGAGAAAAGCAGTGCAGAGAAGAACGTAACTACAGTAAAATAAGTAGACCAACTCATAAAGGTTTCACCTGTGCTGTGTGGTTCCAAGATACAGCATTACAATCAAAGTCTAGCTTGGTCTCAAAATCAAACCAAAGACCTTCTAGAATCAGCAGTTTAAAAACTTTTTCACCTTCAACATTTCACTCAGACTTTGCCCATGGACTCACACAAACTCATAACTGTCTTTTTTTCTTTTACAGATTGTACTGATCATTTCACCTTTAATCCTAACAAATTTACTGCAGTGATGCCAAAATAAAAGACAGAAATCTTATCAGTACAATCAGCAGTAAAATAGCTGCAGTGCTATTTTCACTCATGACCTCATCTTTGAAAAAAAAATCTTTTTCATAAACATTTCTCCTTAAAGAAAATAAACATTCTTCAGACAGTAATGTCAAATTTAAGTAACTGGAAATAGAGAAGAAATAAGGCCAGCACATCTGATGTATCCATACGATTAGGAGATTAATAACATCCTAACCAGCCTCACCCTTGACTGTCGGACGTGGGGTGGCAGATCCCAACACCAGAGGAGCATTCAGTCAGAAGGGAGAAGAGGACAGCTGCACAGCTTATGGGATGTGTCACTCCAATACCCAGTCCCAGTGCAGCAATCAACTGATGTACAGCCACCATTCAAAATTGCTCTAATTTGGTGGTTATCATCTATTTTTCTAATATCTTGGTAACAGGAAGAAACGTAAATATGTGCTTAAATATGCTGTCCACATCACACAAAAGTTGAAGGCTAATCTTACTTCCTTTACATCAATACCTCCAACAGAAAATGGTATAGAGGCAGTTCTGTTGAACCTGACCTTCGCAGCTGCATCACTGTCTGCAACCACTGACCAAAATTACAGCATACAGACTGTTCCACTCCTTCCCATATCTCAATTTTCCATGCACAGCCACCACATTTCTTCTTTGGAGTTTTGATTAATACAAGTATTATCACATGGATTAAAATGTATTTAAGGACAGTAGTTTAGACGTAACTGTTTCATAAAAGCTCTGTGTTACAGCATGGTTTACAACTGCTTTACAGGTCAAGCTGTCCCTACACAGTGCATACAGAACCGATGAATAATCACTAGTACCTTTTCAAGTCTCTGAAACAGCTGAAGACCAAAGATATAATAAGAAGCCAAAATAATACCCATAACCTTTCCCCCATAATGGATCACTTCAGAAGTTCTCTTCTGGAACAAAGTGCATCTGAAGTTACTTGTAGAGGTTATACGTTCACAAGTCCAGAAAGGGATCCATCAGAATGCTCAAATAATCACAATAAAAAAAGTGCTTTAAAATCTGAGCAAATCTGCACAGGAATACCCATCAATGCACTGAGATGTGGGAAGCAAATTAGTTTTAATTTTCCAAAGATACCCACCTGGAGCTGCTAGTCATTTCTACATTTACACTGGAACTTCAAAGAGCACCACAGTGAAAATATACATTCCACTTGAAGATGTACACCTAACACCCATCTTAGAAAAACTTACCTTCTGTCCTGAGCAGCATTTCAGACACTATACCTATTCTGTAATGGCTTTTGTTTTGTTGATTAAAGGGGTTTTGTTGTTTTTAGCTTGAAAGGCACTTTACTCTTACTAAAGCAAATCACTCCATAGTGCACTGTCAGTGACAGTCCTGCATACTAAAATGATGCTAAGTCTTCACAATGAGATTTTCTGTTGGTGCCCAGAAACACATCTGCAAGAAAGGGTTTATTCAGAACTAGGCTTTTACACTAAAATAATAATGTTCATATTCCCTCTCCCTCACAGCTGCTGCTGATTACAGGCTCAAGATGAGACATTAGCTAGTTTGGAAATACAGACCTTAAATATTACTCTTTTATTTAACTGTTTACCTTCTGATCTGACTCTTGGCATCTGCAGTTTAAAATCAACAAACCTTTCCAAAAGCTTCCATATTTTAATTACAGATACAGGCAGAAATTGTTCAACAGAATATAGGAAAAAAAGACCTTCACACTCATCATGGGGCTGGCAGTCTCTGAAACCTTGCCTGCCTACTTCACCCAGCAATAGGTAGAGTGCTGTTGGATGGGAATTTATCATGTCCTCTGGTGATAATAACTAGAATTTCCCAAGATTAGACACACACCTGTGCCCAAAGTCACCCCGTGCAACACTGCCACGCTTTCTGCACGTAGCTGTGTGCCCGTGGAGCACTTCAGTGTGCAGGACAGACTAATTTCTGAAGCTCTTACCTAGCAATGAAGCAAGCATAAACTCAGCTTTTAGGAATGAAAGGACCCTAGAGTTTAAGTGCAGCATCCACACACGTGTTGGAAAAAGGCATTTGTTTAATGCATATGCTTCTCTTTAAACATAACCTCTGGGCACCAGTGTTACATTAGCAGTGTCCACCATCAGTCAGGATGAAAGAGTAAATAGGACTGATAAACAATTAGCAATTTCTTTCTGATTAATTTAACAAAAGCATTCATGTTGGAAGGGAGCTCTGGAAGTCATCTGGTCCAACCCCCTACTCAAAGCAGGGCCAACTACAGCAGGTTGCTCAGTGCTGCACCCAATCAGGTTTTGAGTATCTCCAAGGATGGAGATGTCACAAACTCTCTGGGCAGCCTGGTCCAGTATTCAGCCACCCTAAAAAGAATAAATCTTTACTGCACTCAAACAGATTTTCCCATATTTCACTTAGTGCCCATTGCTTCTCTGGGCACACTGAGAAGAGCCTGACTTCATCTTCTTTACTCACCTCCCCATCAGGCCATTACACACATGGATAAGATCCCCCTGAGCTTCCCCTCTCCAGGCTGAACACTACCAGCTCTCTCAGCCTCTCATTGTGGGTCAGATTCCCCAAGACCTTTGATCTTCTCCATGATGCTTTGCTGGACACACTCCACTCTCTTGTAGTGAGATAGGCAGCAGTAGACACAACCCTCCTGCTGTGTCTCACCGGGGCTGAGCAGAGGGGAGCAGCATAAGTGAGCATGTAATTTTAACTAGATTCAGTGTTGCACACACCCTTCCCATACAGCTGAGAAGGAATAACCGGTCTAAAAGACAGAGCAATCCTTTCTCATACTTCTGAACTACAGAACTTGAATTTATACTTCAAAATGTTGTGAATTTATGAAGTTCACACTGCTGTGAAAGTAAAACCACTTTCATCCTGAGATGTAAATCTGAATTAGCAAAATCGTTGCGCTTGTTACATAACCTAGAAAGTAAAATATAATCACAGTTGTCCTTTCACTTGCCCAAGCTTGTCATGCTGATGCCAAAAGCAGTACACTTGGAAAAGTGTATTTCTACAGTATTAAAGAATTACTAAAGGAAATAAAATCATAATTCATATAAAACTATTATGACCTCCAGCCTTCAGAACTGCCAATATAATAGCATCAAATTTACCCTTAGAGACTTTTGCTAATAGCTAACCTAATAGCTAATAATACTAGTAGCTAATGAGTAATCTACAGGACTCCATTTTTATATTGTATGTATATAAATTACATACATATCCATACACATGATTCTAAAAAAAGACCCAGTTCATCTTAGATCAATTTCTGAGTAAGCACAGGAGTAAATATAGCTTAAGCTTGAAATTCTTCCTGTGGTGATTCATTTGTTTTTGCCATGTGTCTTGTGCAATGGGATCTATACATTAGGACAAACGAAACAGCCTTCCTCTGCGTGGGCAGAACCTAGCGTGCTGTCAAGGCTACTGAAACATGAGCAGAAACAAAAAGACTAAAACCAGCTTTTGAATGCAAGATATTTTACATGTAACTTAGAATACAGGCTTCCTGCCTTTTCTTTGGAAGCAGAACTCCACCTTATCAGATCACAGTTCAACACTTTGTACCACAAATTTATGTAAGACCCTGCATTACAAAAATAACTGAGGTAAAGGGCATTTTTAAAAGAGCTCCAGGGTAGTTATTAGAACAAACCCACTTGCACCTTAACATGAATACAGGCTCAGTCTGGCTTTTTTAAAAAAGCTGGGCTTTTAAATCCATATAAAACGTTTTATTTCCTAATGCTCAGTATTTTAAAACAGGACTAAAAAAAAAAAAATAAGAAAGGCAAAACACATCCAGTTCTTATGCTACAAGGAGAAACCCTTTTAAAGTAATGTGGTCCCATTCTGTGATTCAAAAGTAATACTTTCAGGACTGTATATAACACCGTACGAATGGATGCCTAGAATATCCCCGACAAGAAATGCTGGAGTGACCTGCATTATCCTGCCCAGGAGACAATCTGCTAAATATGCATCTGGTTAACATTGAGTAGTTGCCCTTTTCAGGATTATAACTTTTTCTTTGTCATCTCTGACTATCCATATGTCTGTATAGATAGATATCTCTTAGCAAAGGTTTACAGCTACAGCAGTAGGCAAGTGCAAGCTCACTCTGTCCATGCATTGGGAAGACATTTCTTAGTGGGATACCATCAGTTTGCACACAGCATCATACATCACACAAACCCCAATCCCATACCCATTCTGGCTTAGTTCTGGCTCCACTTGTGCACCAGACACATCAATGCCACAAAACTGTTTTGGTACCTATTCTCATGTTTTAGGTATTTTACTCACATTTTTGCTTTCTTTAGATTTTTCCAGATATAGTTATGAAATACTAGTGAGTCAAAAATCCCATTTTTCTAACAGTTATTCATGAGGTTGGAGTTGAAATCAAAAAATGCACATATGAGCCTTCTTTACCAGCTACTAAAATTCCTGTGTTAAGTTCTTCAGGTTCAGTAGAAGGTTGTAATTATAAAGCAAGCAGGATAAATTATTTCAAGTTAAGGTAAAACTCTCCCAATGAAGTTCAGCCAAAGCAGAAGGTATTTTCAGGCACGGCATTTCATCTACCTGCCCTACTGCCTCCAATCCCCTGCCACCAGTTTCTGGTGCTCAGGTCCATGTACCGGTATGGAGCTGATAGTTCAGTTCAGTGACAAACAGGAAGTGTTTTGAAAAGTGATTAATTCCTCAACAGTTATTAAGTACTCCAAAGCAGTTATTCAATAGACAATAGACTCTCGCTAGAATAACACTATTTTTAATATACACACTGCTGATATTCTTCTTTGTGTTAGAGGATCTTCGGGTACAAATTTGAATTTGACTTCTCCCTGCTTTACAGAAAGAGCACAAATGATGTCAAATCTCTTTTTGTTCAGGTATAAAACTTGCTGCTAGAGACTAGCTAGAACACTGAAGTTTGAAGGCACAGCCTTATTAAATATTAATATTCTGCTGGATTTTTATATTCCATTTCAATATATTTGTGGCCAATAACCATCCATTTTCCCTCACTTGCAGAAGCTGAGCAGGTGTGCAGGTAGCTGGTTACCAAGACAACATACTGGCAAGGGATTAGAGCAGACACTTGTATGTGTATAAGTCTGAATAATGCAAACACTGTTAAGTGATACATTTTTCATTATTCGAATATCACATGATGTTTTATGCCATTTAATATTTTTTGCCTGTTGAACACGCTCCTGTTAAGAACCCAATTCAAACCTCACAAGCAAATGTAATTATAGTTTCATTATAACAATGAAAATACCACTTTACGCATTTCTTCCATGAGCCCAATAAGTAGTTATACAAACATCTGTTCCATTTCCTACATCTCACATTTGGAAGAAATAAGCACCAAGACACAGACATTTATAAAAACAAAAGTAAGACAAAGAAATTAATCAGAACTTTATCAGATATATAAGCACTTCACCAAGAAGGCTGGGTACTTTGACAAGGCATGTCTTTGCAGTAATTCTCGCCTCATTGCTCTAGAGACAGATACCAGTCCTTTAGTAATGTCTTAAATTTTGTTTTGTTAAACTGTGGAGAGCACTGCAGAACATTTTAAAGTGTTATATCAACAAACTAGGAATTACAGTGTTAAGCAACAACCTTTAATAAAAGAAATGAGCACAGGTAAATAGAAACCACATTTTAAAATGTCTTTCTGTTCTTAGAGACAATTTGAAATACATCTATTCAAAACAAAACCTTCATAGATATTTGAATATATACCACCACATCCTAATTTTAATGCTTCATTTTTATTTTACACATACTGCCAGAGGACAGAAAACCTATGTCTTTCTCCATACTTCTCATAGTAATAGCACATTTCAGCTGCACAAAAATATGTCGAGAAAAGCACAAAATAATGAGAAATGGCTCTTTTTTGATCCACTACATACAAGATCAAACAGCTGCATTTTATAATTCAGCAAACCTCAATCCCCACTTTACCCATGACAATTGTCCATAATATGAGAGGGAGAAATGCTGAAGTTTCCTCATGAAAATAGAAAATGGTAAGTGCTACTATCATTCTGTTTTCAGCAACATGAAGGAGAAAGAGATACAAGTCCATGGGCCTTCCAACAGATATTTCTAGGACTGAAAGTAGGAGCAAAAGGTTCAAGTGCCTCTACTTTAAATTTGTAGATTTCAAAATGAGGAAGATAAAACCTGATGTATTTTAATGGATACACCTGGGCTTTTCAAAGGCAAAGAAGAACAGAAAAGACAAGTTCATTTGCTTTCCATTCTCCTTCTATACTGTAACTACTTCCCGCTATAGGCAAACTGCCTACCCTTGCCCAAAAGCATAGCAACAATTATTCTGCCTCAACAAACATTTTCAGGTGTGTTCCAAAATCAGATCTCCACAAAATACTTAAAATTATTTGAGTTTTATCTCATTTCAAACTTTTCACTGAGCTCAGAAGATATAGATGTACCTGGTGGGTATTATAAACCCACCAGGGTTTATAACCCACTTCTAGTAGTTGAAACTATCCTCCTTTGAAATACCTAGTGGCTAGAAAATTCACCTGTCCTGGTGCCTCTGAAAGTCCTGCTAAAAACAAAGATGCATTGGAAAAACCTGCACACCCAGGATCTAAGGGTAGGAGGGAATTAAGGGTAGAACATCAACAGCTGAGTACTTTAAAACAGGCTTAGGCTGCTGAAGTCTGTGGGGATGAAGAAAGCGTTTATGTATTTCTCAGCACTGTGGCTTTAGGGCTTTCAATATCACAAAGTCAACAAAAATTAGACTCCCTGAGCTTTGACACGCCTGAGCTTGAAAAACCTTACTCTTAAATCTTCACAGCTGAAAGATGCAAACCCTGGAAACACTTCATCAGAGGTGACTGATCGCTGGAGAAATCCCATTCAGTTCAATGAAGCAACTTGCATGGCCAAAATGATGCTTTTAATTAACTATTTCCAGGAGTCACATTTTTAATTTTGCTGCAGACTGCTCAGAAAAGATGAGAGACTCAACCTGTCAACTGCTTAATTAGACTGGGTTTCAATTCTCAGACTAGCTTCCTCCAAAGAAAATGCCATCTGTTTCATGTTGCAAACTCCCCTAGATGTCCCACACAGCTTGATACTGAATTCTAGATAAATACTTCTTAAAATCAAAGATCAAACCATGCAAAGAGACTCTTGTAGGGTTAATGCCTCCATAAGCTCACTGAAGTCAGTGAGACTTTACAAGAGAATTAATTTTTTTCACCCCAAAGGCCTTTCCTGCCTGGCCACTCGACTAACTACCCAGTAAGGAGGGAAGATAAGAGATAATACAGATAATCAGAATTCCAGATAAAATATAATGTATTGAAATTAAAAATGCTACAAGTCTATTTCATGATGTAATTTTTAAAGGATCAACTAGTTCTCTGCTCCTATTGCTTTTCACAGAATATTTGCGCCTAACATACAAAACAGTGGTATAATACACAGCTAAAGTTTATTGACATTGGAGGGTAGACTAGTATGTACCTCTTGACCTACCACAAGCATAAAGTGCTAGAGAAACCTCAGCAAACAGCCAAATGCCTACCTAGCTGCTGCTCACTCCTCTTCAGAAGGAAACAGGGAGAAAATAGGATGACAAAGCTTGTGGGTGGAGATAAAGGCAGAGATACTGCTTACCAACTACCTTCACAGGCAAGACAGATTTGACAGATGAAAACTCCTTCAATTTATTGCCAAGAGAAACACAGACAATCATTAAAGCAACATCCTTTCTCCATTCTCTTCCAGACTCAATTTCACTCCTCCACCCTCCAACCCCTGAGCAGCATGGGGGAAACAGGGACATTACAGTCAGTACACAATGGTTCCTCTCTACTACCCTCTTCCCTGTCACTCTTCTCCCTTGCTCCAGAAGGGTCTCTTCCCAAAGGCTGCTGTTCTTCAGGAAAAAATTTGTCTTCAGTGTGGGCTCCTCCTCAGGCTACAGTATCTGCCAAGGTACCATGAAGCATCTTTTCCTCCCCCTCCACCTTCTTCTTCTCTGACCTCTGCTTCCCTCTACTGTTTGTCACACTTTTCCCCCTCCTCCTTTTCCTGCCCAGCATTTTTTGTCCCCTTTTTACAGAGGTGCAACACTCATGGCTGATGGGCTACTGTGTACTGTGGTGGGTCCACTGGAGCTGACCACGTCCAGCTTGGGGTGGCCTCTGGCACCTTCTCACAGAGGGCACCACTGCAGCTCACCACCCTCAAAACTCCCTCTCCAGGGACACCCAGTGCAATGCCAAACACCTAGAAGTTCTTGGAAAGAGACAGAGATTGAACAGCATATCAAAGTCTCAAATTCCAGCCAGAAATCAAACACTGTGGCATCATCCACAAGGAATTACAGATTAGAGCGGGGAAAGAGAGGAAAACCCTTGTGATACAACATAAAGTTCTGGGGATGTTAAGGAAGAGAATTACCTCTCTTGAAATAGGACCATAAAGAAAGCCACTTCATTTTAGCTCTTAGGGATGAGGGAGAAAGTTTACTGAACTTAAATTTCACTCATCTTCACAATATAACCACGATTTCTCAACTGCATTTACAGCAGTAGCACTGCAAAAGGCCAAGCAGTGCTGACCTCAGTAGCAGCACAGAACTGTTTGTGCTGGAGAGATCACAGGCCCGTGAATAATTACCCACTCTGCTCCAGTCTCTTCAGAGCCATTGCTTTATGAGATTTTGTGATTCTTAACCTTTATTTTATTGTGCTCATATCATTATCAATTATATAGGGTTTAGGTTGGTGCATTTGCCCAAGTGTTTCTCATTTCACCTCTGCTGTTGTAAAACTTTGGTCTCTAAGATTCCTTCATTAAACATACGCTTGTATCAATATCCACTACATTTGCCTACAGCACTTCCCTTGCTGAAGGGGGCTCTCTTATATGCCTTCAAAGAGGGGCTTTCAAAGATGTAACATAAACATGACTCTGTTCAATTTAATTACAACAGAAAGAGATATTCCCCGTGGTCTCTGGCAATCCAAACATTATAGAGCAGAGACTTCAACTAAGAGGTAATCTGATTAAAAAAACTTGCTGGCAAACAGTTTTAGTTTAAGCTTCCATAAAACTCCAATATGTTATATTTTATTTTTATTGATGTTATGTATGTTATCTATTTAAGAATCTAGTTCCTCATTTTTAATAATAAACCTAAAGCATTTAAACTAACAGCTTTAAAACATTCAATATCATCAACAGCCACCCTATTAGTCATTATCACACACGCATAGCTGCTTGTACAAACTGTGATGGCCTCCAGTAAATAAACTGGAAGAGAAATTAAATTTTCACACTAATATAAATACAACTCAGCAACTTCTCTTTCATAAATGATACTGTTTATATATCAAAGTGATATTTTTCAGGCAAAAGAAATTATAATATCCAATAGTACCCTTTTTCCATATGTTTTGGGTGGGTTTTTGGTTTTGTTTTTTTTAAATCAAAGCACTGCTGTAATTTGATCTCCTAATTTATTACCACAGCCTGAAACTTCTGAATTGTAAAACATTAAGTTCTGCATCCTGCTGCTGATTCTTCTTTAATGAAAGAGAGCAAACATTGTTTTTCATCCTCTCCAACCTTTCAAATACCTTTTACATAATCAACCTCATAGTTCTATTGATTCCTGTAGAGTTAAACTGCAGGATTTGTGATAAGGTTTTTTATCAAATCCAGTGCCACTCCAGAAACTGAGCATTAGCAGTGTTTACAAAACTGCTGCACCATTTTCTCCCACTAACAGGGGAAAAAAAATAAGCCAGCTATAAAGACCATAAAATCTAGTTGTCTTCCATGCTTTCAGTGTCTGAAATTGGAAGAATTGCTGTTGCTTCAAATCTGTTTCTTCACAGCAAGAGGCAGTTACAGGCACCTGTAAAAGTAACATTTTCAACTGAGAGCTCTTACAAGGGTTGTTTTTCCTGGACATCTACTTCTGTCAATGTATAAACAAGGATGATGAGTGCTACAGCACTCACAGTGACAATTTCTCATCATGTTTCCCTAACACGTCTGGCCTAATCATCCACAGGGACAGCTAATTTATTTTATAGTTCTGGCTAAGAAGAGTGGCTAAAATTTAGTCCATTTGAAACTGAGGCAGTATGGACATAAGAAAACAAAAGTAAAAACTTAGTAAGGATGTCTCATGCCTAAAGGAGTATGGTATGACTCCACTGTGCACACACACTGTGTTTTGGTACTCAAATGGAAAACAAGTAACTGCATTCTTTTGCATCCACAATCATCTACTCTTCATGCTCACATTCAGCACAGATTTAAAACTTCCCAACACCCTACAAAAACATCCAGTTGTAGAGCAGAACAATGGAAGACAGAAATCTGGTGAGGAATAAAAACGGTCAGGGATCAAGGGCACTGTCACATGGGAAGGGAGGACCTGCAACAGCAGGGAGCTAGTTAGATTTGCTTTCTGTGATGATTCTGAACATAGAAAAACATCTAGGATTGCATCTATGGTGGAAAAAAAAGGGCAAAATCTAATTTAGTCCTGCTGGCTCCCAGTAAGCAAACAGCAGAATGCTTGGAGCCTAGCTAGAATTTCTATAATATCAACATGGTACAGACACATAATAAAACATTTATTCCTTTCCCAAACACTAAGTAAAAACAGATAGCTAAAAACATGTAGCTTAAAGCTCTGGCTATAGCCTCCCCCCTACCTGCCAGAACATACTGAATGTCATCTTAAAAAAAATGCAGTCATACAACCACATACAGCAGCCTTGGTAAGGGGAAACAGCCACCTACTGCAGTTCCAGCTGATCCAACCTACCTTTGTGTTACAGTGCTTGCAGTTTGCCCTGGGAGCGCTGCTTTCCCCAGCTGGTTACTTCAGGAATTAATTTAAAAAAAACTTGAGATTGCAGTACCAGGGTACTGAACTACCAAACCTTTATGGAAAAAACCTGTGGCTTTCTGAGCAAAACCACAAGGCACATGGAGTCAGCTCAGGTTCACAGCCACTTGTCTCCTGCCCTGATTTAGTCCCAACAGGTTGGTTCTGATGCCTACAAAGACACCAGTGGATCTGCACTGAATACTTCAGCACTCCAGTTCTGGGAAGACTGGCTAACTTGGCATTAGCATAGCATGAAAATCTGGATTCATTTCATTATTCATTCATTATCCAACCTGATAAACACCCTAGAAAGCCAAGCAGCTCTTTGTGAAGCCAGCCTGGCCCTATCACAACTCACATGGTCAGGCAATGTCCAGAAGCAGCAGTACTACTGAGATGGCTCCGGAACAGCTTAGTTCAATCTGAATCTCACAGTACTGGTGCTACCAAACCCTGCCAGAATGAGAAGGTTCTTCAAAAGGCCAGCTCTGCTTAGTCTTTTGTTGTCTGATCACACACTGACAGCTGGAATCCCTGCACCAGGACAAAAGATGTGGACGTCTTCCTCCACCCCTCAGCACTATCTCCTCAGGTCACAAACTGCTTCAGCTTCCAGAGTGCTACAGTTTTGTCAGGTGGATGGTTCACAGTGAGTGCATCTTACATGGGGCAGCAGACATGGATATTTGAGTAAAGCTAGCAATGGCAGCACACCACATACAATTTTATCTGTGCCCTTTTAAGCAAGGTGCCCTTATTTAATTTCTGTGCTTCCACAGAAGCACTAGAAGAAAACTAAAAATACCTCCCTGCTGCTTTGCAGTTTCAATTTGTTTTCAGAAGATAACAAAGAGTCTATGAATTGTCCACACAGAATTAGACCGGTGCAGTTTAGATTAATTCAAAACTCACTGTATAGTTACGTCCTTGGCATGGAGCAATTGGAGCTGGCTACAATTTTTCAAAACCCATGCTGTTTCTGCACCCACTCGAAGACGGGGTCACTCTTTATTGTGTGAACTATCTTCAGAAAGAAAAAGCTGACACTGAAAGTCTGCAAAGCTACTAATTGCTGGACTTCTTTAAAAAAAACCCAGAAAGATAGATCAATGCATCAAATTCTTTCCCAAAAAAACACCGTAAAACTCCGGGGTTTATTTTGTGATCTGCACCACTGGCAATGGAATTGCTCTGGAATATTTCAGAAATATTGAGTCTCTCTTTCAGTATGTGAGAGAAAGCCCAATACTAAAAAGTGTCTAGCTTCAGATTAATTAGATGCTCTACCTACAGTCTGCAGTACTTTTTACAGACAAACATGCTTTCATTGTCTTCTCTTTGTTATTTGAAAGACAACCCACATCATCCTTCTGCTCTCCCAAAATCATTTTCTTTACTTCCATAAAGTCACTAAAGAAGCAGAGACCCTTTATGACATGTGTGCAGTGATGTTGAATTTCTTGAAGGAAGCAGTGACAGAGCTATTATACCAGCTTTTACCCCAAGGGAAGAAATTGTGGTAAGAGAAGGGTCCAGCACAAGATAACTTCAAGGAGAAACAGTAAAGAGAGATCTTACACACGGAAAAGGGTAACTGCTGAATGTGTTCTGCTGTCCTAAAACTCACAAGCACGTGTGTCCTCAGAGTTCGTGAGACAGATAACAGATAACAGCAGCGTTGCTGAAGATGAACCAGACAGACTGCCAAGAGAATATAGATAATGAGACAGTCCTTTAGCCACATTTTAATTACAAAAAGAAACAAAACAAAAGAAAAAAACAAAAACCACAAAAAAACCCAAAAAACCCAAAAAAACCAAAACCTAAAAAACCCCGCAACAGCAAAGAAATGACCACAGTAAGCACATGAAAGAAGCATGAAGTTCTTCACTGGAGTAGGGTAGACTTCATGTGAAATGTACACATAACTCCCAAAAGAAATTACTATCACCACTCATTTTCAAAAAAACCCAAACTGATGCTGAACAGTGGAGCAGACACATGACAGCTAATAAGAATGAGTTCTCAGGAACAGAAATTACTGAGATAGAAGCAAAATCCAAAGAGCTTATTGCTGTCAAGTCTGGGTGGCAGAACAATCTTAATCACAGAGCACCGAAAGAACTGGTACATGAAATTTTAAGTCTGATAGCACAGATATTAAATAAATCCATCAAATGAGGTAGTACCACATGACTAAAGAAAGCCAAATATGGTGCCTATTCTTGGGAGGAAAGAGGGGAAAAAAGTCATTTTGGTAGCACAGACCCATCAGTCATCTACAGATAGCACACAAATCTTGACAAAAGAATGGAAAACAAAGGCAGATCAAATGCATTACAGAAGACTGATCATGGCACACTAGTCCAAAATGTCTCTTTTCTATTTTATTCTCACAAAAAATGTGAATGCAATCTGTTTGGATTTTAATAAATCATTTGGCATACTACATAGGCTAAACTGGAAAAAGTGGGAATAGTCAGCAAAAGTATAAGATGTATAAATCAGATAAACTACTTAAAGGATAAACAAGAGCAAGGGGAAATTACCAGGCAGAAAGCTCATTATTAAGTAAGTTCCTTCAAAGTGGTCCTTAAGGACAGAGTTGAGCAACAGAAGGGAAGAAAAGCATGACAATGAACCCAAAACCAGATTTAGCAGTGCAAGATGCCGTGCCTGTAGGAACTGTGAGTGCAGGATGATTCCAAACTATGTGTGGTTCCATCATGAGACCAGGAAAGTGCAGCCAAGGGAACTGTTGTTGCTTTCAGAACCGTTTTGGAGAAGGGCCCTGACGCTGGCCAGGCCAGAGGCTTGAGGTGAATCGCACTATACTGAGCCTTCTGAAGAAGACCACAAGTTTTCTGCAGCAGACTTAGGTCTTCAACCTCCAGAGATCCAGGTTCTAAAAAAAAAAAAAAAAAAACCAAAAACTAGAATATTCAAATTGAATCTGGTTACCTGGTACTCACCTTTACACTGTGGCAACTGTGTTGCTAACAGTCTGTCAATGAGGAAACTCAAAGGTATGTCAGGTGTGTCTACAGAGGCACACTTGCAGCAACAACTCTACTCTAAACATGCTCATAAGGTAAAAGCCATGCCTTTTCATGTAAGAAACACTGTGATTTGTCTAAGCCAAAATGTAAAATCAAAAACAGTCCTTCAAACCAGAGGACAATGAGGAATGCATGGCCATTTGTTAATATGGGAACAAATAAATTTAAATTCAAAATGACAGGGATTTGACTGCTAAAGGGTTTGGTTCTAGAGCAGCTTTTCAGTAAAAGGAACCATGGGGCATTCATTGTTCAACTGATGCGAGGATGAAGCCAAGCTGCTTCTGAGGAGAAGCTTCACCTGCAGAGGTCTGTATGTTGCACCTGACAGTGTCAGCAGAGACTGAACATGGTGATGGGGTAATACTGCCCACCAACTTCAACACCAAACCAAGCCACACCTGACCAAGCCATCCCACTCTTGCCTCTTCTTTTTCCTCTGCTTGAGTGTGTCACTTACCTGCTGTGTCTTTCTCCATTCAGATGGCAAGCCCTCCAGGACTGTAACTGTGACTTATTAGGTGTACATATGGCTCCTGGCAGGAGCCCCAGTGAAGCCTCAAGTCTTTACCAGACATGGTTAGAAATGATGCAGCCGTGGATAAAGCAGTGAGGCTTAGCAGGTGGGCAGGATCCATGAGGACAATCTGTGAAACTGATGTCTAACACAGCAGTGCAGGGGGAATTCAAAGCTGTTCGATCTGTTGAGCTGTTAGATCACACAATTTGTAATTGCTGCCTCCTGTATGGAACTGGTAAAATTCATACTACAAATTCAATCACATAAAATATTAATCAAAGAATTAATATTTGAAGACATAAGAAAAAAAACCTCGAGACAATTCCTATTTTGAATAACTTTCATCCCATTTAAATCATGTCTCAGATTTACATCTACTAAAAACAACATGTTTTCCCAAAACAATGAAAGAATGGAGTAAATATATATAAAATCAAAGCTCAAATAAGGTACACATGAACATTTTACAGGACAAAAAGTGTAAATACTGTCTCAATCTCAGTGCCAACAGACACTAATCTCTGCATAACAGAACTCAAAAGTGCACATGTGGTGGCAGTGGTTGTGTTGTGCAGACCAGCAGAAATCAATGTGCAAAACCTGGTACCCAAGCCCTGCTCCAAAGGCAGACTTTAGGCTCTCACAGGGATCCTTTTCTCATGCTTGCGTAGCTCTTTATAGAAGCCAGGGAAGGATAAGGTTTGAGGACCTGAAAAGATGTTCAGAGACATCTCTGAGCAACGACAGCATCTTCCAGTAGAACTCCTATCTTCCAAGGCAAATTCCCTCCCTTTCCCACCCTGAGTCACCAGGGCCCGTGTCCAAATCCCTCCTTGCCACCTTCCTTTCCCCTCTTTCCACCTCCTGACACAGCCTGGCTTGTATTTCATCTGCATTTAAAGAACCTGCTGGTCACCAGGTACGTTGGAGGCAGAAGGTCCTTTTCTGTTTCAGGATGCAGTTTAACCTCAGCCTGCAGCAACAAGGAGCTGCTTAGGGAGGTCTGTTCAAACACACAATAACCCTGGGCTGCAGCATTCTTGCTTGCTCAGCGAGGATGGGACATCCGCTGCTTAATTGCACAGAGATGACAGGCAAGCTTTCAGAATTTTATTACTGACACATATTTTTCAGAGACTTCTAAACTTGGCAAGAATTAAATAAAAGCAGCAGAGCATTTTCCTCTAAAAATGCCAACTTCTGCCAAGCCTATCCTGCAAAGCCCATGACAGAAGGGGCTTTTTCAAGTGACAAAACAATGCATGTTTTCCCACATATTCATTTTTAAAAATAACCCCAAACATTTTAAAGAGACATCAAATAAAAAGGCAGATGGCATGAAAAATTTCAGTACTAATTTTTAGGAGTTTACTACAGCTTACCAGGAGGGAGCTCACAGGCCTGACAGAAAAGAGTATTCCCATCTTATAGTTCAATAAGCCAAATGGCTTTGATGCCCTGAGTCCCATATCAAACTCACTCCAAAAAACTGACTACATGTAGAGCAAAAGGTGTTTACTCTAGCAGAAATATCACAGACCATTTCAAATTAAGAAAACTTCAGAGAATGCTTTCTTTTTAATTTTGGAAAAGATTCAATAAACCCAAGAAGGGTTATCTGGTACAGATGAAATTGGGATGAAATTTTAGGGCAGGAAAAAAACATAATCAGCACCAAGAACTACTTTCAACTTTATGGAAACCACAAACAGAAGGCTTAGAGAACAGAAATACCAGCTCAATCAGCTCCAGTGGGAGCCACAGTCAGCAAAAATGCTAACTCCATTGTATTAAGTGGGGGAAAAAAAAGAAAAAAAAAAGGTACATTGGCTAAGATGTAAACATTGTGTTCAAAAAACTTAACAGTATAATCCAGCCTGGTAGCCAGCAGACTTGTTCTTTCTGTATACTTGAAATCACAGTAACATGCTGAAAACACTGCTTTGACCAAACTGCAGCACTGCAAAGCCTATACAGTAGAGAACTACTAAGACTGGCCAATGCATATTATGCTAAAATTCCGTTTATGAAGGGACAAATTTCTCCCATTTGGTGGCAGTGTATCAGTAAATGTAATGATAAGTAGCCTATGCAAATGCTTCCATTTTTGATGGCAAGGCTAGAGGTGAAGCAGCACTAGAGGAAACAGCTTAACAAGCCCTAACGATGACAGCAGCACCTGCACTGTACAGAAGATGGAACCAGAAAAGCCTTTATTGCTGCTGGTGATTGCACAGCAAGAAGATCTTGCCCACAATATATCAAGTTAGCCAAAACTAGCCTCCCTCCCAGACTAATGTCATATGGCTGAAACACAGACCATGCAGTCTGACAGTGCTCCTCCAGTAAATTCTGAGCCTAGCATGAGTTCAACCACCTACAGCACAGGGCTCAAAGAATTCATGGAGGCAGAGCTGGAGTACTGCTCAGTGATTTCAGGGATGAATGAGGAGGCTGCAGATAATGGAGAGCAGCCAGAGGACAATGAGACGTACTCAAGTATAAGGGCAACTGGGGAGTGATGGATGATGGGCACCAACTTCAGTGAATAGGTGGAGAAAACACTGTAGGACACCAACACTTAATTGACTCAAATATTCACAAATTATCATTTCTTCAGTGTTGTTGTGGCTATGTCCCATCCAATCCAAACTCGCTGTGGTGAGGGGTGCAGAGAGAGGGAAGGAAGAAGTATAACATAACATTGCTTCTGTATCCCACTCCAAATGCCTCTGCATCCAGCCTCTGCTGCTCATGCATGCAGCCTTTCCCACCTTCACTTCTCTCCACGTTGTAGTTTATGTAGTTTTATATGGGTGTGAGAAAAACAAGGCTGCTGGAGCACAGGGGTGGGACTCTCACATCTAATAACTTCTCAAATATTACTGCAAATCCCTTGCCATTCTCTCCAGAGACATCTTACTCCACTTATTATTTCATTTCCTGTTTGTTCCATTGTAAGTTTCCTTTTATTTAATTTCATGCAGCTTGGCAGAATAACATCAAGCAATTAAAATGAGGCACATATAACACTCACAAAAATACTGCAGAAGTCTCCAATGTTCTCTACACTGTTTGAATTAATTCACATTTCACATATACCGGCCTATGATGCCTCTTTCACTCTGCACTTCACTCCCATTAGCAGATATTATAGTTAAGTTATATAATTGAATCATTATTCATCAGTAAAACATCTACTTACCCACTGGTTTTATACCTTCAATGTCTCTCATGGCAGACTCAGCCCAGAGATGAGTCCCAAGGCAAGAAGGTTTTTGCTCACTGTAGAAATCACTCTAGAAATTGCTCCTTGAGTTTGGGACCTCGCCACACAGAAACATAACCTTTAATTTGAAAACAAAACACATTCCCTGTTCTCACAGTCATGAAATCACCGACATGGACCAAATGAAATCCAGCGCAATATCATCTTCCCTACTCTGGAGACAACCTGAGCAAATCTGAAAAATTAAGAACTGAGTTGTTCAGCTAATCAAGTTGATTCAGAAGCCTAAATGAGGGAGGGAGGACAGGTGGGGAGGGAGGAAGATCTTAATCAATTTTGTGTCCCTGATGAGCTGCTCAGGCACATCCAGTTAAAATTGTCAATCTAAATTCCAAACTGCTGAAGTGTTCACCATCCTTTACAAAGCTGTAAAAAGTCAAAACTCTCTCCAAGTCCTCTTCCACCACTCAACAATGTAGTGAAGCCATGTCAATATAAAAGCATAGCATCTTGGCAATAGAACATACAGAAAAATTACGTGAAATGAAATTAGATTAATAAGTTTCAAGCCTGTGTTTATATGCTGCACTCCTCTTTCTAAGTATCTATCTTGCTTTTCTACTAGAAGTTTCTAAACCATTTCTAGTTTACTGCAAAATTAGACCAGGATATATGTTGTACCTTCTATAACATCTTTGCAACCCTGTGCTGGTGAGCCAAAAACTTCAACACAGTAGCCTGCAAGGAAATTTCCACTGCAAGTCCAATCTGCCCAGCAATCATGTAATATAGAACAATTGCTCTGAACACTGTGTTTCAAACTATCATGCACTTATTCACTCAGTTCTTACAAAAGCACAGTTAAAACACTCATGAGAGGTTTGATTTCTGAAGCCACTAACAAATAGAATCATCTGTAACTTCAAACCCCAAGGGGGCACCACATGCACTGCACTATTTCAGACCAATTAGCACGTTGTTGGGGAACTAGCTCTTAAAACAACCAGTGCATTACATCATGAAAATAACAGTTTCCCAATTGTTCTAATGAATACAGAAGAGGAAACTGGAACAAATCCTTTTCTGGTATAGATCCATCTACTTCAGCTGAGCTCTGTTACAAATAATTTCAGCTTTATTACTTAGAAAGTATGCAAGTAAAATAACAATCCATTTGAAATGGAAAAATCCCTAGCACTGTGAATCACCACATGACTATTAAGATAATAAAATTAATCACAGGTTTTCTGTCTAGCCTTGGTGGTTTTCATGGTTTCCACTGTTGTAGCAGTGAGACTATACTTACTCTCTGTAAGCAAACAGTAAAACACTGTCTAGAAGTTAAGCATTTTCCTGAGTCTTTCCATTATCACAGTTATTCCCAGACTATGAAACTCCTACGCTTTGTACCTGTTGGTTATGTCTTTCCCCTAATTTCAGGATAACACATAATGCAGCTTTACGATCTGAGAGAGCGAAATCCAGCCATTCATCTTCAGCCAAGCAATCAAGAAACACAATGAACATCATAAGTTTCACTTTTAAAAGCTACTGTTCCTTAAATTGGGATAATACTTGTTTCAAATTAATTTACAAGTTGTTTATCCAACCCATGCAGCTCGATAAAATGAGAGGTTCATTACTCTGCCCTCCCTCAGCCACATGCTAGGTACTTTATTTTCAGCTGAAACCACAGGTTCATCTCTGCTTGCTTTCCTAATACATTTCAAACCAAATAACCATCAAACTTCACATATGGTCTCCAGCATACTTTTGACTTTGTTTTTGTTTTCCTCTGCTCCAACACCTCCACAGATTACTCAGTTTAATTCTCTCATACCAAACACTGATTACCATCCAGTCTTGTTTTATTTACTACCTCCTCCTGGGTTTCACCCACTTACATCTCCCTTATGGTTCTTCAAACCTGAAGCTGTCTGGTGCCAAGCACACAGTGTTTGTTTTCCCTGTGCTACAAATTCATGCTACAAGTATCAGTGTGACTCAACTCCAAACAAGTATTAAAACAGTACTTGCATTAATTGTTGGTTATTTCTGGCAGCCCTGGAGAGTCTTCACATTAAGAATGGTCTCCTGAAACCATTTTAACCTTGATCCCCCATTACATGGCAACCAGAGGCCAAAATGAACAGACAGAAGTAAGAGGGCACATACTTGAAAGGCACAATTAGAAGAACCACGGAGAAGACAAAGAAGGTGCCATTCTACTCTATTTTAACAGAAAATTTGCAGTGAAAATATCATAAATTGAGAAGATACTGTTTTAAGGAAAAACAAAACCACTGAACTCCAAATTAATTCTCATTAAACACAATGTTCCTATAGACCACTCTTAAGATTAATAAGAAAAAGTCATTTACATTGAACATGAAACATTCCTCATTATGCTGGTTTAAAGCAGAAAAATTTTTAAAAAACTTAAAAAGCAAATCTTTACCTAACAGACCCAAGGAAAACCTTCCTTCTGGCCTGGCTATTCAGTAATTACTCACCACACCATGTCTCACACTGACGAACTTTGCTTTTATGCAGATTTGTGACACTGTTCTTTGTTGCTTTATTTCAGCTTATTAGTCAGGAATATACTGCCTTTCTCCAAATAAACAGAATAGCACTCTACTACATTTTCTAGAAATAAAAACAGAAGCTCAACATCAGTGCATAGATTAAGAATAAACAATAGCCATCTCAAAGTAGCTAGAATGAAGAAAAATATTTTTAAAATAAACATTAACAATAGTTTATAAAGAACTACGCACAGACACTTCTTTAACCAATATTGTAAAAATCCGAACCCCAAACTATTGCTTTTTCTTGGTGTCACATGAAATGTGGGTGTTCTGATATAAATACCAATGGCCATTACCATCAGTAAACAAATAGAAGATTAAAAACAGTCCACAGACTGTAGGGAAGAATAAGAAAAAGGGAGGAAAAGGGCTTTCAGTCATATGAAAATGACTCTTTCGTGACTTAACAGGCCCCTTGCTCTTCCCATGTCCTCATTCCTTTAAGCATGCTACCCAACAACAACGTTCAGCACAGGCAGCAAACCTGAAATGATCCTGGACATGCCTGCAAACAGATGAAGGGCCTGATGTACACGTGCTACCCAACTCTGAGCTCTTAAATTATCTACCTGGACTTCCAGTCATACCCTCAGTGGAGAGAAGTACATCTTCACTGGATGGAGAGGGGACCCTCTTTAGGATGTTGCCCAGGGATGTTGCTCTCTGGTCCACCTCTCATCTCTGCACTGAACACAGTTGGTTGGAAGTATCTCTCTCAATGAAAAACAGAGAAACAAAGGTATCTGTAATATCTATGCCACCTACTGAGATTTTTTTTTTTTTTTACTCAAGGACCACAGCTGAATGCTATCAAAACTAACAGACTACCCCAGGAGAAGCCAGTACCCTTCATGGCATCCACAAAGCCGTGTAACTCACTCTTGAGAAATGTGTGAATGATCACAGAATCCACTGTCTTCAGAAATTAACTAAAATTTCCTCTCCCTTCCTGAACTACAGCCATGTCACACATAAACACAGTCTCAGAAGAACTCTTGTCAAATTGAAACAGCTACAAAAGAAGAAAAAGGTGATTTGTCTCTGAGGAACGTGCTCTGCTGTGCACTGAAGCCTAAAAGGGTAGCAACTAGTGAGTCAGAGGCTTTAAAACCTCCTTGTTGCCTTTACTTCTTATTTCCACTCCTACTGACCAGAGGCTGATAGGAAGTTTTATTATTGTTAAAAGATATAAACAAGATAGTCAAAATAACTCAGAATCCAATCGATATCTTATATTGTGGCCACAAATAACAATTCCAATCAGAATTCCACACCCTGTTGAATTAGCTTTAAGGTCATTTTGGCCTTAATCTTGGTATTTCTTTTCCTATCACATTACAAATTCCTTTATCCCATAAAGAATAGCCTGACCTGAACTTCCAACTAGTGAAAACAAGCGTATGAATCCATGCTAAAACTCCCAAGACCATTAAGTACTTAAATGCATCTAAGTATAAAAGGTAAGAGCTAAAGTTGCCGCCTGACCCCTGTAAGCACCTGTTGGACTCCCACTCTCTGCTGCCAGGTACATGAAGAACCACTAAAATCCGACAACACTGAATAACCTTATGCCATGGTTTCCAGCCAAGCTTTGAAAGGCAATAAATAAGATTGTCCCATGACTGGGGTCATTCACAGGACCAGAACCAACACAAAACCTATACATATACACATATATTTGTATATGGCCCACTCAAAGGTAGCCATCAAGAGACTGCTGGTTCTGTAAGCAAGGCTCCTTTTGCAGTTGAGAGCTGCTGTCTCCAAATTCCTCCAAAGCCCACATCAAAGGGAATGGGAAGAGGAGACTGTATATTCTTACTCCTTTAAAAGAAAGGACTGAGCTACAAAGAGCCTTAATTCCCCCACAGTTTATACCCACACAAATGCTGATACAGCCCAGCCACCCTGGGGTCACGTCTAGCACTTTGTCAGGGTTATCTTGCACAGATGTGGCATTAGCAAGGATTGCTGTTCTCCAACAGCTGTCAGACCTTGTGATAAGGTGACTATTACAAGACTTAAGATAACTTTTCTGGCAAATGAGAGTGAATTTGACAATTAGTAAAAGCTTATGACAAAGCCGATACGTTCATAGGCTACTTATCATGACTGAGGAGAATTTTACCTCTAGTCCCTGCTCTACCTGAATTGAAACAGAAATACTGACTAATCTTTGTGTCTAGCCATCTTGATCTCCACTAGTAACATTTTCTTGCAGGTGAGAGTAGAAACAGGGCACCCCCCAATGTCACTCAGACCTCTGACTATGGGGTCATGTGAAGTCTCACTCTCCTATTAGAGCTGCATAGTTAAAACAATACTGGTTAGAGAAGGTCTGGTCCCCTAAGAAAGAGGTTGTAAGTACTCACTGAAATAGTTAAAACGACTTTTTCCCTTGCTCTTAGCTTTAGGAAGTTTACTATTTTCACAGTGGAAGGAAATGAGCCACCACAAAAGAGGTCATCTGATAGCATCCTATTCTTTCACTTCTTCCTTCTGTCCCTAGAATGTAATGTAGGTCCTAGTGAATATTTCATATCTTAATTACCAAGAACAATTATCAATTCAAAAAACACATTAAAGTGATATTGCTTTCATGTAGCTCTAAAATGAAATTTAAATCGCTTTTTATCTCTTCACCATAAACTGTTGGAATGAAAATCTGTTAATCAGGCTTCTTCAAAACGGACCTATCCCGCTATGCCAGACCCGTGCCGTGACGAGCCCGCCTCGGGAGGATGGGCAGGGGCACAAGGACGCCCGTTCGGGCCGCGGTGGTCAGGGCTCACGCCCAGGGGTCACTTACCGCCCGCCCCGCACGGCTCGGCTCGGCTTGGCTTGGCTCGGCACAGCCTCGGCTCGCCCGCGCTCGCTGCCCGGGG